>NW_026126413.1:9767500-9802500 GCF_943737965.1 Phodopus roborovskii | reverse complement strand
TTTGTCACCAGCTAACCTCTAATATCTACCAAAGCTTTGAGCTCCTGAGTCATAGGAGCTGATGTTGCATGTAGATTTATGGTGTGTGTGAGAGAGAGTTCGTCACATGATACAGTAATGTTAAACATGAACAGATGCCTTTGACACCTGTTAAACATAGGAGTGTGTGAGAAGACCACGGTCACCACCAACAGGTGCTGGTTTAAGGTGTTGAGGGACTGTTGTGGACTGTAGACCTGTTTCCTTCCAGGGAATTCCTGATTACCCATGGAAGAAGGACGTACTAGTTTTAATCAATTCAGATTTTCATTGTTGTTCAGTATTATTTCTTTTCTTTCCTCCAAGAGATACATCATCACATATGTGTTTTATTCTAATGTAATACATACAGGAGGCTGGATAGTTTACACCTTTCTACAATGTTCATCTTTTAAAATTTGTTCAGATGGATTTTATTTACCTTCCAAAGACTGAAAGCAAGGGCTTCCCAGTTCTCTTCTGTTCTACCTGGGGACTATGCATACATAGGGAAGTATTCATTACTTATATACAGAAAGTGTGTATTTATGTACTGATTTTCATATGACAATGCTTTGTGAGGTGATGCCCCATGATAGACCTGGGTTTATAGAATAGTTCCCATTAATATGTATGGGGATAAAAATAAAATGTCAATATTTTTGTTTGTAGTATTTATATAAACCTATTACCATATTCTAGAGAGTAATAATATCCTAGCACACAGGAGTTATGTTCATAAGCCTGCTTGTTACTAAAATAGTCCTCTGTTAGTGTTTTAAGGAAAAAATATAGTTGTGTAGAGAGTCACTGGTTGAAACCAGGATGGGACCAAAATAACAGAGCAAATGGGCGTGGGTCACATGAAAAGTCATATGAAATTCCAATTCGAGGAAAGGAGGAGGGTTGTGGGAAGCTGGGAGGTTACAGAGAATTCGAGAAGCCACAAGCAGATGTGACATTCCTCACTGGGTTGAGGGTATCACACAGACTGCTAGGCAGACAGATGCTGGGAAACACCCAGGCACAAGCCACACACACACCCACTGCATATAGACACAGAGGCCTACAGATATACATACATAGGCAGGCTGGTAAAGGTGAAGGCTAGGGGCCTCAGGCCTCATAAAAGTATCATTACTTATACTCTCTCTCTCTCTCTCTCTCTCTCTCTCTCTATATATATATATATATATATATTATATCTAGTGTCATATATATACATATACGTATCTATCTATCTATATATAGTATATATCATCCAGTGTAGCCATTTTGTACTGACACATAGTCCCCTTGTATATAGCTCAGAGTTAACCATCTTTGTCCATGCTGGATAGCCACATCAGTACCATATTGTCTAAACACAAGCTGGTCTCACTGCCCTGTTTCTCACTCAGCTCTTCTGCTGTCATTCCTTCCCGTTTTGAATTTAGGATTCTATAAATGAGATTGTTCTCCTTTCCCATTGTTTCTATGCTTTGATGCTGTCTCATACTCATGTGTAGTCAGGGCTAAAGACTGGTTCGTATAGCGAGGAGCGGATAGCTGATGTTCATTCAAAACCAAATACTTCCTTTGAAGAGTCAACACTTAACAAGGTCCGTGCATTGAAATCTGAGACGAAGGGAAACGACAGCAACCAACAGAAGGGCAGTTGGAATTTCACACCCTGTGTCAGTCCATATCAGCCGCTAGAACTGCTATCGTCCTCATTTACAAAAATGCCACATTGCATGCGTGTTTATGGAGAGCAGGTTTTATTTTGATGAATTTTTCTTTTGACTCAAAGATTTTCTGTCTGGGATTTGGCACTAATTTTGTACCTTGCCCCAGAACCTTCTTGTTCAATGTGTGCTCTTCCTACTGCCACAGTAGCCATGGGGCTTTGTTTCAGACACCTTCCTGGTGGTCACTGTGATAGATGATCACCACTTTGCCTACATTTTTCAATAAAAGGTTCTAAATACATTGTCTGTGAACGTTTGCTTTAGTGGAGAGACAACTTTCCTGGTCAAGACTGTTCATAGCAGACATCTGGAAGATGTTTTGTTTGGTTTTTGTTTTCCACCACCCCCATAGAAAGAATGTCAAAGCAAAGTCTAGCCAAATCTTAGAAACGCATTCATCTTAGCGATTTGCATTGTCCTCTTCTTTTGTCCACCCAAGGCTGGTGCATTCGCAAATCATGACTGTCAAATCCAAGTCTCTCCAATAGCCCTTGGCTCCAGAACCTCATCCAAGTCCTATATGGTAGTTCACAGCTTTGCAGAGGCATGGAACAAAATCTTCAGATTTTCCATACCTACTCTTTCCCTAGTAATTTTCTACTTCCCTCATGGACAAAGGACAGCTTGTTAAAGACATATGGTAACACAACTTTTAAATGCTTTTATTGCATCCTGATGACAGCTGACAGCAGAAGTAATCAGTGGAAATAATAGTTTTTAAAATTTGATTATTGTTGTGTGAGTATGTATGCCACTGTGCCACATGGCTTAGTTTTGGAAATCTCAGACTTGGGGTATGGAGATACAGCTCAGCCATAGAGTGCTTGCCTGACATGTGCAAGGTCAGGTTCATTCCCTGGAGCCATCCTCCTCCAACAGTTGGGGTGGAGGGTACTTAGAACTTAAACATGTATTTTAGGCTGAGTATTATTATCTGATATGCTACAAAATGGTTATATTTCTAAACATCTTTCCCAATTGTGGAAATTCATTGTGGGTCTGAAGAACAAAACAATGATATGATAGCTGGAATCTAAATTGACATAATTTTCCTGCAATGCCTGATTTTAGATAAAGTTCAGGGTATGTGATTTCTACCCAGGTGAAAGGACTACTTGACTTCAATGGATTTGGAGTTTAAAGAGATTGAAGTCTTGCATAATTCAGATGTCATCTTTTTATTCTGTCCTGCATAAAACTTTCATGTTCACATTTTTTTAGTTTTTACACTTTTGTTCTGTTGTTGAGATGGGGTCTCATGTAGCCTAGGCTGGCCTTGAACTGGCTCCATAGCTGGGAGAGCCTTGGACTCCTGATCTTCCTGCTCCCATCTTCTTAATTATAGGATTACAGGCAGGTACCTCATGAGTGTGCATGCTCATGGTTCTAAATAACTAACGATATTCCAGCTATTGCAAGCATTGCGGCCACCGAGAAAAGCTCAGGGAGTAGGGGAAGGCAAACTATGGGAGCCATCTTCCAAACACTCTCAGATGCCCAGTGCCTTCCACTTAAGTGTGTTTGACACATCTAGTGGAAAGGGAGTTGTTATTCAGAATGAGACCAGGAAGCCAGGGAGAATGGAGCCGGTGACCTCAAGGATGTCTAGTCTCTTACCAATGATATATGATGATTTATAAACATATGGAGCAACATTTGCAGCTGTCTTAGGACACATGCCCCCCTCGATGCCACAGATTGGACACACCGCTAGCTCCTTTTTAGAATGGAGTCAGTTATTATTGGGAGCATTATTCCTAAACAGCTCTGAATTAATCATGCATTAAAATATCTTCTTTTGGGTTTTTAGATGAGATCTAGTTTCTGCTTTAGACAAAGGTCCTTTATTTTCAGAATCAGAGTAGCTATTTAACAACAAACAAATTGACACTCTACTCCACAGGTAAGAGATTACAGTTGCTACACATCAATCAAGTGTGTGATAGAGCTCCCAGGCATGGTGATTTGTAATACTTGAAAAGCAATCAATTAAAAAAAATCCAGTCTTTTCAGGATTGTACGATGCCTCTTAGAAATGCACAGTTAGAAGACTGAGCAGGAGACAAATATCCACATGCCAGTCCTGGGCTCTTCACCCCGGGACGGAGGAGAACAGTAGCACAAGGCACTGTGAAGATGAGCTCTATTATGGAAGAGAGAGACAGAACGGTTCATGTCCTGTGGGAAGAGGCAGTGGGGAGTAGGCTGAGGCAGACAGCCTGCTCCCTCCCTGGTGCCATGGAGCTATCTGGCCTAAGTAGCAGCCACGAGCCATGTCTGTGCCCATGGCCCTTTCACAGCCATGGTTGTGTTGATGTCTGTGGCTTCTGTTACCACTGAAGGCCGAGAGGATAGGGCTTCGTAAAGTTTAATTGGTCCCTCACTGGCTGCAACACTAGGGAGAACTGGTCTACCCCTCACCAGCTGCAGCACCCGAGAGAGCAAGCAGGGCAGTATGACAGAGCTGAGGGCTGGCAGGTGGGTGGTGGGTGGGTGGTGGGTGGTGGGGTGTTTCGTTGGTGGCTCTGATGAACTGGCCCTCAGGGTATGAGAGTGAGAGAGCTGCTCCCACACCCTCTAATCTGCCACATGGTGGTGTGAGTGGGGGAGGGAAGGTTGCCCTTCCCCCTCAGCCATTGCTGCCTATGGCAGGGGAGGGAGCTGGCACAGCCCCTTCACCAACTGTAGCACTAGGAAGAGCGGCCCCTACACCTCACCTAGGCAGCACGGTGGAACTCACCCTGTCCACAGGGGTGCCCCTCATCTGCCAGACAGTAGAATGAGGGAGGGGGAAACGTCCCCCTACTCTTCATCACCTGTCACAGGTGGGAGAGCTGGCTGTAGCACCGGAGAGAGCAGGCCCTACATGTCACCTGAGCAATACTGTAGAGCTGTCACTGCTGGCAATGGCTTGGTGATCCAACCCCAAGGATGTGAATGTGAGAGTTAGCCATCATGAAATCATCTTTTTGTACACTGTGAAGATATGTCATTCTGATTGGCTTAATAAAAAGCTGAGTGGCCAATAGCTAGGCAGGATTTGGGGAGGGCAGAGAGGATGATGGGAAAATGAAGGCAAAGTTGCCAGCCAGACATGGAGGAAGCAGGAAAGCCACATGGGCCATACAGAACAAAGGTAATAAAGCCATGCGGCAGAAAGTAAATTGATAAAAAATGTGTTAATTTCAATTTTAAGAGCTAGTTAGAATACAAGCCTAAGCTACAAGCCGAGCTTTCGTAATTCATAAGACGTCTCCATGTTGTGACTTGGGAGCTGGCTGGTGGAACAGAGAAAGACTTGAAACAGCTAGCCCCAGTACTCACCAGCCATGCTCCAGCATGGGCAGGGTAGATGCTTCCCCTTCTTTGCCCCTTGCTGGCCCCTGGGTCAGGAGGTAGAAGAGCTAGGCCCTACCCCTCAGCAGCTGCAGCTCTCAGGTCAACAGACCCTGAACCTTCTCTGGGCAACACAGTAGAGCTGATCCTGTTGACGGAGTTGTGGGTGAGCTGGCTCCAAAAATGTGAATTTGAGAGATCCATCCCAACCCTCCATCGCCATATGGTAGTGTGGGCAAGTAGAGAAGCCCCCACACCCACCCCTCAAGGCTTGTGGCAGATGGGAGAGCTGTCCCTGCCTTTCACCAGCAGCAGCACTGGGCAATGTGGCCCCTACACCTCATCTGTGCAACACAGTAGAGCTGGGCCTGGCAGTGTACGTGTGGGAGAGCCATCCCTGAGGACTTGAGAACAGGAGAACTGGCTGTGCCCCTTGATGCGGACTACATAGGGTGAGCTGGCTGGAGCGGTGCTGGAGGGCTTGCCCTGGTGTTGAGGATGAAGGAGAGCTGGCAGAATGACCAACCCGGCAACCACCCAGGCCCAGAACCAGAGCTATGTATGCGTTGGTCTACCCCAACATCAGCCCCATCTATGATCTGCTGGAGCAGGTGAATGGGCTGGTCTTACAAGACCCAAAGCTACTGGATCTTCATGGCACAAGACAAGATGACATCCAAGAGGAGCCCAGTGTAGGGCCAGTATCAAAAGTGTAGCAAAAAGCAGAGGCCTCGAACCAGAACAATGACTCATTGCCATGAACACTTGCAAATAATGATATGTGGACTAAAGGGCCACTGTGTCTACTATAGCTTCCACGATGAGATTTTTCTTTTCTTTTAAATTTTTCTTTTGTTTTATTCTTGCCCCCTGGTCACTGCAAGGGTAGAGGGCAGATGGGAAGTGATGTGAAATCAATAAAAAGTTAAACTGGCAAAAAAAAAAAAAAAAAAAAAAAAAAAAAGAAAAAGAAAAAAAGAAATGCATAATTAGGAAATAATAACATAAAAAGGAGAAACTATATTTGCAAAGCTGTTCACACTAGTGTTATCTATGACAAAAAAATAAATCAAGTTGTTTATAGCCTAAATGGCCCACAATCGAGGAAAGCCTGAAAGAATTCTATCATAACCATTATATAGCCATAAAAACCATGAAGCCACAGAGTGGGGTCACCATGTGGGCAGTGGGAAGAGACGTCAGAAGTGCATATGACTGAGACTAGAAGAGCATTCAGAGAACTGTAACTATAGTTATGTTACCAGCATGTTAGATTTATGGTTATAAGCTGTTTTTGTTTGATGTTCTTACACACACACACACACACACACACACACACACACACACACACACACTCACTCACCAGCTATGGCAACACAAACACATTTACCCAGGGCTACCGGTCCTCACTCACAAGAGGCCTCTGCTGTTGTAGGAAGGTTGCCTGGCTAAGGTTGGCCTGAAGTTCCTATGTATCAACCTAGGTCACCATTCCAGGCATATGTCTGAAAAGAAGATGAAGGTATTATGTACACCATAACATTATCCTCCAGTCATATGGGCACATTTACAATAATATTTGTATTCGCTCAGGCCAGGGAGGATTTTCTCATAACTGGTGTTAGGTAACTATAAATTTCTAATTTGGATATGGATTTATGGACAGCAAAGAGAGCAAAAATGTATGAAACTTTCCGTAGAAATCCATCCTACAGTGCTTTTCCTTTTTATATTTGAGATAAAGTCTTACTATAAAGTGGCTAGGCTGGCCATGGAAACTTGTAATCCTCCTGCCTCTGCCTTCTAAGTGCTGGGAATAGGGACATGTGCCACTAATCCTAGCCTAAGCTAATCACTTTCATGTGATTCTGTACCCAGTGGTTCCTGAAGTTTCTGATGGCTGTGTATGGTAACTCAATTTGGCAAGAGCTAGACATATCCTCAAGGGCAGCAGAATGCTAATTTCTATTATGTTGATGGTTCCTAAAATGGCCTTGTTGAAAAGGTTCATGTTCCATGTACAGGATACATAAATCCCTTGCATAGCTATAGATAAGTCAGGTGTGTGACTATTACCACATTAGAAAGGGTAGTTTCTTGCCAGCAAAGCTTGGTGTAGTGATCCATAAAAATGGCTTCACTTTATCTTGACTTAAGGTCAGAGAGTTCAAAACTATCCTTATTCTTACAAAGTTGAAGTCATAAGACTTAAAGGTCTAACGCATGGCTACTGTAGGATGTTTGGTCTTAGGTGTGGATGTGTTATCTAAATATCAAAATATTGTGTCTAAGGTGTGGTTACTCAACCCTCAAAGCCAGATAACAAGAGATTTAGTGTACTGAATGTTTAGAAAATTAAGGAAGTAAGTTTATTTGTTTCTTGTATCTTGATATAGAAGTATCTTGCCTTTCCTCCCTTTTGATTTAGATATATTAGAATGTTGAAGAATAGACTTGGGGCATTCAGTATTCATTAGAACTACCTCCCAACCCTATTCCTGTCTGTCTTTTCCTTAGTATCTTTACCTGCCATTTCCTCCATCCACACTTCCCCTCACATTTATAACCAGGCTCCTATTATTATTTTAACTATGTAAAGATGTGTTATATTTGTTTCACCTTGCCTGCCTAAGGCACCTGATTAGTCTAATATAAAGCTAAAAGGCCAGTAGCTAGGCAGGAGAAGGAGAGGCAGGGCTGGCGGGCAGAGAGAATAAATAGGCAGGTAACCATCAGACAGCCAGATAGGAGAAGCAGTGAAAGTAAGACATACTGAAGGAGAGAAAGGTAAAACCCCTAAGGCCAAACACAGACGAAGAGAAACAGGGTAAGTTGTAAGAGCTGGAGGGACAAGCATCAAAAGATAAGGTCAGGCATTCATAACTAGTAAGAAGTCTCCATGTCATGATTTGGGAGCTGGCTGATGACCTAAAAGAAAAAGCCTGGTCCACACCAGTGGTGGACAGCCCTACTTCTCCATGAACTTTCAACCAAGAACTCTTCCAAGAGAAAAAAGGTCCCATTTTCCAGGGACTAAGGGGCACTAATGTAGAGGGCTCTTCCAAGAACTCCCAGAAAGTTATCAAGCAAACAAGAGAATTAACCTTAGAAACCTCGATAATTAATCTTAGGGGAGAAACCAAAGTGGTGAGTGATGACAGGCAAGGCAATCTGAGCTCCTGGGTCTATACTTTGAGTGTGATACACTCCTTCGCACCAACGTGAAGTGAACTCCTCACTTGTTAGGCGATTGGGACAAACAGCAGGGACAGGTGGGGATCAGGATGTGAGAGACAGGGAAGCTCATCCGTGCAAGGAGCTTAATTTGAGGTGCACATTTTATTTTGAAATGCCAGAGAACTCACACAGACCGGCAGCATAATCGAAACAAGAAGACAAAAAGAAAAGGAACTTTAGAGAGTGATAAGAAAACAATTGAAGAAGAACACCATCAATAGAACTGATTTTCATTTACTTAACAAATGCGTTCAATTTCCACTCCCCAGATTGTCATTTCATTTCCCATGAAATGCATAAGCATTTATATACTCACATTCTGGAAGTCAAGAGAAATCTTTAACTTTCAACTTATCAGTTAATGTATATGAGTGTTTTATCTGTGTGTATATTATGCCCCTCCATCATGTGTGAGCCAGGTGCCTGCAAGGGCCTGAAGAGGATGTTGGATCCCCTGAAACTAGAGTTACAGATGGGTCTGAGCTGCCACAAAGGTGCTGGGAATTGGACTTGGGTCCTCTGGAAGAGCAGCCAGTGCACTTTTTTACTTTATTTTTCTTTTTAAAATTTATATTTGAAACAAGCTTGTTTTTCATGTCAGTCCTAGTTCACTCACCCACCCCTCCTCCCCTGTCCCCCCACCCCATCCCATCCCCTTCTGCTCCCCAGGGAGGGTGAGGCCTTCCATGGGGGATCTTCAAAGTCTGTCATACCATTTGGAGCAGGCCTAGGCCCTCCCCCACGTGTCTAGACTGAGGGAGTATCCCTCTATGTGGGATGGGCTCCCAAAGTCCATTTGTACACTAGGGATAAATACTGATCCACTACCAGAGGCCCTATAGACTGCCCAGTCCTCCCAACTAACACCACATTCAGGGAATCTGGGTTGGTCCTATGCTGGTTTCCCAGCTACCAGACTGGGGCCCGTGAGCTCCCCCTTGTTCAGGTCAGCTGTTTCTGTGGGTTTCTCCAGCCTGGTCTTGACCCCTTTGCTCATCACCCCTCCCTCTCTACAACTGGATCCTAGGAATTTGGCTCAGTGTTTAGCTGTGGGTGTCTGCTTCTGCTTCCATCAGCTACTGGATGAAGGCTCTAGGATGGCACATAAGGTAGTTATCAATGTCATTATCTGGGAAGGGCATTTAAGGTAGGCTCTCCACTATTGCTCAGATAGTTGGGGTCATCCTTGTAGATCTCTGGACATTTCCCTAGTGCTAGATTTCTCTTTAAACCTATAATGGCTCCCTCTATTGTGTTATCTCTTGTCTTGCTCTCCTCTATTTTTTCCCTGACTCATTTTCCTACTCCCTCATGCCCTCCTCTTCTCTTTCTCCTAACTCCCTCTCCCCTACCCACACACTCCCAACTTGCTTGAAAGATATTGTCCCTTTCCCCTTCCTCCTTGTCTCCTAGCTTTTCTGGAGATGTGAATTGTAGGCTGGTAATCCTTTGCTCTATGTTGAAATCCATATATGAGTGAGTACATACTATGTTTGTCTTTTTGTGACTGGGTTACCTCATTCAGGATGTTTTCTTCTAGCTTCATCCATTTGCCTTCAAATTTCGAGATTCCATTGTTTTTTTTTTATATTGTTTTGTTTTGTCTTTTTTCTGCTGAGTAGTACTCCATTGTGTAAATGTACCACATTTTCTCCATCCATTCTTTAGTTGAGGGGCATTTAGGTTGTTTCCAGGTTCTGGTTATTACAAATAATACTGCTATGAACACAGTTGAACAGATGTCCTTGTATGAAAGTGCATCTTTTGGGTATATGCCTAAGAATGGAATTAGCGGATCCTGTGGTAGACTGATTCCCATTTTCCTGAGGACCCACCATACTTATTTCCAAAGTGCAGTCAGTGCTCTTAACTGCTGAGGCATCTCTCCAGTTCTGAAATCTTTAAGTTTCAATGATATTTTTATTTAAGATAGGCAAAACAAAAATAGCAATACTGGTTCTTCAGTATGCATAGTATCTATGGTACAGTAGATTGATCACATAATATATTTTGACAGCTTTCATTATTCTTCTAATATTCAAACAAAATTTGTAAACTCTCATCTTTAAATTAGAGTCTAAATTCAATAAATACTATACAAAGAACGATTATAAAGCAGCGTTGAACAGTCTCCAACTGGGAAAGGACTCGTATAGCAAAAGTTTTTTGCAAGAATTAACTCTGAAGGCAAATGGGAACCCTGCAAGTTTCCCGGGGCAAGAGCCTGTGCTTTGGCAAGCTTCCTGAAAGGCAAGCAGCTGACATTTCTGAGTCCAGAAACGTGTCCACGAGGAAAGGAAAGCATTGCTACTGCTGTGCCTGACCATGGCCCACTTGAAAATAGCATTAAAGCATGGGGCAACTTGAGACACTTTCTCATCAACAGGAATCAGGGCCTTTCTCTCCAGAAAGACAATGGACCAAGTACATGCTACTTATTTGTTGTACATACATTCTATTTGATGACTAAATTCATTTTTTTAAAAAAGCGCATTTTCTTAACCTGAGACCTTTGGAATTTGACTCTGAATGGCTAGTGAAGTATCTCTCATCCTCATTCCCCACGTAAACCAGTCAGCTAACATGTTAATGCTACCGTCTCTAGAAGAAACTACTCATGCCCCGACAGACCTTTTTCTCAGACCTGAATTTGGTGGCAGGGGTTCCCCTGTGACTGTAGCCTCTCTTGGTGATATTTCAAAATTTGTCTCCACTGCAGGTGGCATTTCATGTGAATCTCAGCGAAGTATCTGTGTGCTCAGAGAACAGAAGCCTACAGAGAGTGGCATGGCAGTTCCTTCAGGCCTCTAGACCTGGGCAGGTTCTCTGTGCAACTCAAACTCATTAAAAGCTTATAATTCATCTCTCTCTGTGTGTGTGTGTGCATGCACAGGTGTGCATGTGTGTTCATGTATGTATGTGTGATCATGTATGTGCATGCATGTGTGTGTGTATATGTAGATGGCTGTAGGTGCCCTTGGAGGCCAGAAGAAGGCAATGTATTCCCTAGAGCTGGAATTATGGGTAGTTGTGAGCCACCTGGTATGGGTGCCTGGAACAAGATTTGGGTCTTGTGCAAGAGCAGCAAGTGTTCTTTTTTTTTTTTTTTTTTTTTTTTATTTTATATAACAAAGTCCAATTAAATGAAAACAAACATTTATACACAATATTTGGGAATTTGGGCGTCGTTCTTTCCAAACTACTTCCTGCTGGTAAGGGGCGCTGTCATGGGGGATTCGAAGAAGATTCAGAAATCCTGGCTGTAGTCTGTAGGGCTGCTTTGTCCAGCTGTTTTGAATGTAGGATCACCTGGTACTCTGTTTCAGGTGGTCTGGCGTGATAAAACCACATTAGTCTGGAAGGAATCCACATCTTTTCATTTTCTGTGGAAACAAAAATAGAAATCCTTTTCCCAAGTAACTTGTCCTTCAGGCAGCAAGTGTTCTTAACAGCAGCAGAGACGTCCTCCAGTTCCTCTGAAGCTTGCCTTTAAGGATAGAGATTCAGCAACAACTATTTTCTGGGGAACAAAATAGTTTACAGGGCATCAAAGGAGGTGGGAAGTGAGTTAAAGATAAAAGAATTGAAGCCAGGAGGTGGGGGCGCACATCTTTAATCCCAGCAGCACTGGGGAGGCAGAGGCAGGTGGGTCTCTGTGAGTTTGAGGCCAGCCTGGTCTACAGAAAGAGTTCCAGGACCTCCAGGGCTACACAGAGAAATCCCGTCTTGAAAAACCAATGTTCCCTACCAAAAAAAAAAAAAAAAAAAAAAAAAAGATGAGGAAAAGATGGTGCCACAGGGTAATTAGTGTTACACAGGGTTAAATACACCAAGTGCATCTCATGCGGGGCACAGAAACTTTAGAAGATAAGTTCTTCAGTCTTTCAGATAGTCTTATTTGGCCTTGACAGTTACTGGGGCTGACATTGAATTTTTACATATGCCCCACTTTCACCAGAGACCGGTGAAATTCTGCAGCCTACTCTCAGGGCTCTGCCTCAAAACACAACGCACAATAGAGTCAGTCAATCTGTCTGCCTCGATCCACCCCGCCCCTGTGTGTGTCTGTGTGGGCCTGTAAATGATTCTCTTAAGCTGAGTATTTATAAAACAAAGAAAATAATATAAAAAATAAAACTAAGTAGTGTTTATCATTTTGAGTTGAATTTGAATTCCATTTTGCTGGAAAAGAAAAAGTTGTAAGTGACCACAATAGCCAACTGAGAAAGCTGTCATATTTCACAAACTCTTTCTAGGAAAACTTACTGACTTGATAGTTACATAGAACCGCCAACCCCATCAGAAGCATGTCACTGCAGCAAGGACACAATCTCATCTACAATGTTAACGTGTAAGATGAAAGGCTGAGGTCTGGGGTGCTGGTGTGTGACATTTTGATGCAGAACTCAGTTTTATTTTCATCAGAATGTGTGCTTTAAAGAGCAAGTGAATTAAAAGTGAAGCCGTTCATGACACCATTGTCATGCAAAGAAGGCATTTGTTCCTCTGCCTTCTCAGACAATCATACCCTACAGATATCACACCAACAGCATTGCCCTCTGGCCAAAATCAAAAAGTGAGGCACCAAAAGGTAAATTACACTTTGGCAAGCAGGCGATCAGACGATTCCTTGAATTTCTCTGAGGTAGTAGACTCCTAATAGTCTAACAGTTCAAAAGTGTTTCAGTTGCTGGACTAAGAAACAGGTAGCGTACTGGATTCATGTTGCCGCCCTTTCAGAGACTAGTGGCTGTGATTAGCACATACTCCAAAGTCACCTTCGGTAGCACCCTCATTGTTGGAAAACACTACAGTCGCCACATTAGGAGGGTAAACACTGCTTCCTGAGGGCACAATCAATTACCACTTAGGTTTCATCCCTGCATGTATCTTGATAAAGTGCCTGGTGCACTGTTAGGTGCCCAAAAAATGTGATGTCACTAAACATTTAAGATCTCTGTCTTAGTAAGACGACAAGAAAAACCAGCAGTTAAGAACCAACCAACTGCACGCTTGACGTCCATGCATAGAATTCTATAGACAGTTCAGCCTTGGAGTGTTAATAAGTTCAGATGGTGTTGGGCAAGGCATGGGTCCACAGCTTCATTTTACTTAACTCTTTGTATCAGACACTCCCAGTTCCATAGCCATCTTATTATGATGTCTGACTTTGGGATTTCTATCTGTAATGAACTTTTCTGAAGACGTAGTGATTAACTTTCTCTGTTGCTCTTCAAGCTTTTCTTCTAGACATTTAATCAAAACAGGGTCCACTTTAGAATCAAATTTATTAGCAAACCAATGCCCTTCCTTTATAAGCCACCGTAATTCTGCAGCGCCGAAGATACATACGCTTCGAAGGTGTGAGCCAGTGCAATTGGGGTAGAAAAAGCCTTCGTAGTAATTCCATTTGACCAGGCGGGTCTTACTCTGTAGGTCAGACACGTCCTGGGCTGATCTGGAAATTTCTCCAGGTATTCCAGGTATCCGGGTCAAGGTAGCCCAAAAGTGCTCATCGGGAGAGTATGTGTCTTTAGACCAGGCAAAAAAGTCTTCAACGAGGGAGCTGTTGAAAATATATTTAACAAATGCTTGACTTAAAACAAAATAGGCACTGCCTACAAACACCTCAATGTTATGAGGGGGCGGCTCCTTGGAGATGTTTGTCCTCACTGGGAGCTTCATATATTCATAAGGCACCGGTCTGAGCTCATGGTGATAAGTAAACCTTTCCATTTTACCAGTAGGAGGTTTCACCGTCTCTAACATATTCTGTCCTTGGAGTTTTGTCAGCTCTGATACTAATTCGAAATTTGACTTCAGGGGAAAGTCTTGGCCACAGAGGTTGATGACATATTTCCACTGAACTGAAGACTTGAGAAGGTCTGATAGGCAATTTAAATCAGCCTGGAGCCTGGAAATATGGGCATACTCCACAGTCTCCAATTTGGAAGCGATGAAAATATTGGAGAAGCACTTAGCTAAGTTGTTCATGGCGACTTTGAACTCGTTCGGTGACTTAAGGTCATAGTGGATACAGTAAAGATTATGCCGGTTGTAAATGGCATGAATTAGTCTTTCGACCATAATTGCATCTTTGTGGACGACCAGGGAATAAGCTATTGGGAAGTCCTTCTCCTCTCTTGAAACAAGCTTCTCATGGTACCGTCTTAGGGTCTGATAAACATCACAGTCACTTGTCATTGCCACAACATCATCATCCTCCAAGTCAATGATGTTTTGTCTTCTGATTTCCAGACTCTTGCCGATTTCCAAAGGTTCCTGCTCATAGATCCCTGAGCAGTTAACTTCATACCTGACTTCATCCCGGAGAGGCGGGAACCTGTTCCTTACAAAAGGGGAGGTACTTAGGGAATATTCAACTAAGTAAATGTCTCTTTGAGGGAAGAGGAGCCGGCCCACATTTAGAAGCTTTAGCAAGGAGAACAGCCACAGTGTTAAGAACAGGACAAAGATCTTCTGCTGGAGGGTGTATTTAAAGCAACATCTGAATATCTTCATTCTGCAGAGGAGAAAGGGATGGCGACTGTTAATTAACTAATAGGAAGAGAAAAACCAATTCAGTTTATCTGAAGATTACTGGGTGCCACTTACCATACATCCCTCAGAACACTGAACCCAGAGATAAAGGAAGCAAAGTCTTTGAACAAATCCAGAGATAATGATGTAGAAATACATTGTCAGGGAACTTTGTGATAGTCAACAGTCATTTGGAGAGATGTTGATTATCAAACAGTAGACAATAACAATCATAGTTGTTCACTAATATGGTGGATGACTGGTTCCAGAACCTCTAGGCAATGGGCAAGATCCACAGAAGTCCAAGTTCCTTAGATAAAATGGCTTAATATTTGCATATAACCTATACACAATTTCCTACCTTTTTCTGTTTCTAGGTCATCTACAATACCTAATGTGGTACTCACAACATTGTTCACGTGGATTTAAATTCAAATTTTGTTCCTAGGAAGTTTCTAGAATTTTCTTTTTCAGGTTTTCTAAATGAGTTTTGCTGAATATGCAGACAAGTAACCCACCGATACAGAAGGCTGACTACACAATGTGTCAATTATAGTCTGTGTTTTGTCTCAGCATATTATATTTGAGAAAGGATTTCTGTGGTTTGGGTTGAAGCTGAGAGAACTAGATGAATCAAGAGACCCTCAGGGATACAGTGACTCCCTTGAGGCAAAAACATCATTGAACTTTATTTGCTCTTCAGAAGTTGATAATGGAGGCCTTAAGTTAGGAAACGACCAGAGAACCCCATTCAGAAATCACATCAGACAGACTATAAAATGTACAGATTGAAAAAACTGCACAAACCTTATTTCTTTCTCTGTTAGTTCCCATTTCCTCATTGGGATCGGCAATATAGCCTTCAAACTGGAAAAACACTCATTCAGAGTGAAGCAATAAAAACGGCCTTGGGTTTACAGTGTGTTGCCTTGCCTGTAGAAGAGTCTGTTTTTCACAGCATTGTAACAGTCGTCAGAAACCTTGACCTTGACCCCGAGTGGCCAAGACTCAAAGACTGTGTGTGTTTGGAAGAGCAAAAGCTAAGACGTGACCGTGGCACAAGACCCCGAGCCGGCCCTCATTCAACAAGGATGCTGTCTGGACCTGGCAGTGGAGGAGAAGGCAGGGTAGGTAGATCTGACGTAAGTTTAAGAGCCAATCTTTGAATGTGAATGTGAGAAGTCCAATCCTCTCACTAGATTCGGAGTAAATGGTCACTCCATTTGTGCAGACGGAAGCCAGGACTGCATGGAGCCTGAGTGCCTTCCGAATTTCCACACTGAAGCTTGGGGGAGAGGTGAGGACTGGACTGTGGAACTGAAATTCCTGGTGGCCAGGCTGAGTATGGAGAAGATAGCAGTGAGCTGTGAAAGGGACCCCGGGCGGCCACAGAGGGTGTGGCTGAGATGTGGCCAGAGGGGATGAGATTCTGCAGGCCAGGTCAGTTTGCAGACTCAGAAGGCTGAGCACACATGTACAGAGGTGCTGTGATAAAACAACATAGGAGATGAGTCAATTCTGAGTACACTTTATAGGTCCAGGGCATCTTAATTCATTCACATAAGTTAATCTTCCCTTTGGTCACATGAGAAGATGTTTAAAGAGACTGTCACAAGCTCCCAGAGTTGCATGCCATGGTTATCCTAACTACCATCTTCACATTTACATGAAAAGGTAAGCGCCAGCTCTCTGCCATTGCCGGGGCCTCGGTGTCTATGTTCCTGCCCTTCTTAGGTCCAGCCCTAGGTTTGGAGAGTTTGAGCTGTCAGGAAGCAAGGGTAGCTGCTCAAAGCAGGCCAGTCCCGGAGGACTGGGCAATGGACTGTGGGGCGTGTGCTCCAGAAAGCCGTCGGGAATGGCTCTTACTCCCTGCTCTGGCCTTTTCTGGTCAGGGACAGGAGTGAGTTTTAAAAGAAAAAGGGGGGGCACTGGGGCAGCCCGGGCCTGTGCTGGCTCTCTGAATGTCTGTCTGTCCCCTCCCCAGGGACCTTTGAGGATGAAAAGTTTGTCTGGCTGGCTGGGTTTGGTTAGAAAGAAGCACTTCCCAGTGTGTTAGTGCCCTGCCCCAAGTCACTGTGGGGGAAGGGACACAGAATTGGGTGGCTGGGGGGGGGGCCTGGGAAGAATTGGGGGAAGGAAGGTGAAAGGTGAATATGATCAAAGCATGCTGTATAAAATTCACAAAGAACAAAGGAGTTAAAAAAAAAAAAAAAAAAAAGAAGTAAAAGGACTCAGAGGAGGCATGCCCTCAGATTTTAATGAGTTCCTGCCCCTTCTTAAACAGGGATGCTGGCCTCTTTCCAGGTGCTTGTGTTGAGAAACCAGTCCTGTATCCTGGGTACTAACAGAGGGAAAGAAAGCTCCTCCAGGAGGCTTAAGGAGAATAAAATCTCCAGCCTTGGCTGCAGCCTTGGTCTCCTCTTGCAGGAACATCTTGTGCTGGGCCCTGCAGAGGCCAACATGGTCCCAGGCTCACAAGCTGCAGGGGCAAAGGTGGCCACGCCTATAAATTATAGCCCCTCCCACCTTCCTGTCACCTGCAGCTCAGACCAGGGAAACCCCTGATACCTCAAGCACTAAGGATGTAAATGAGCTCCGAGGCCCTACCTGAGGAGTCTGAAGGGTGGGCTAGGCTGCACTGGCCCTTAAGCTGACCAAACTTCTCCCAGGAGACCAGTCTACAGTACCTCTTTCTGTAAACACTACAGTGACTGGCTACCATCCTCTGTAGGCTTGTGGGCAGGCAAGCAGCTTGCTGGCTGGGAGTATTGAACAGTTACATTATGAATGACTTCCAATAGAAGAAGAGAATCTCCTCTTGTCTTGTGGAGTCTGTCACCATATAGACACAAGTTCCTAACCGTGACAATCAAACCAGAAGAAGAAATGACAGCAAGGTTTCTATAATGATTCAAGAGGAGATCACTTCTCTCTGAAGTCCCAACAGGGAAGACACAAAGCGTTTCCTCAGTTCGTGATCTCCCCAGGACTGCTAGAGCCAGGGGGCAACAGCACTGGGTGCCAAGATAGACAGCGACTAAGTGCCGATGCCTGCATGCAGAGCCGGTGGCTACAGGCACCAGCAGCCGGCCACCCATCTTCTAAGCTAGCGCTCTTGGAGCCCTGGGCCATCGGAGAAAGAGGGTGCTCCTCCCTCAGGGAAGGAGGGGAGAGTAAATCAGCAACGAGAGTAAGATGCCCAGAGAAAAGCTCTGAGTAAGTTTCAGCTTTTACAGACCAAGAACTGAGGGTTGAAAAGATGACTCAGTGGTGAAGAGCACTGGCTGCTCGTCCCGAGGACCCGGGTTTGATACCCAGCACCCACATGGAATCTCACAAACATCTGTCACTTCTTGTCCGGAGGATTCCGAATCCTCTTCGGGCCTCAGAGGGCATTGCACACCTGTGGTGCGCAGACATACATACGGGAAAACACTAATGCACAGAAACCAAAAGCAAACAAAATCTCAAAAACAAAAACAATCAAAGAATTTCCTTCTTACAGCGCTTCTCAGGAGCTTGCAGAGCTTTCAGACCCTGAAGGTGGGAGGGGGGTAGCGTTGGGTTTTACGGTGCCACAGAGCTGAGCTTGACGACCCTGGGGGAACCCTGTAGCTAGCTGTATCTTGTTAACTTCTCTTAAGGTCAGGTGTTTTTACTCAATATGAGATTTAGAAAGCCAGTCTCCCAGCTCCCAGCGTCTTAAATTATATGCTGCATATGGAGTTCATGAAAAGTTTAGTAACAATAAAAGGTTTCCAAGACCTTCCCTTATCTATAAGGCTTTTGCTTACCCATGGCCAACTTGTTTAACACATCTTGGAACCCTTTCAGTACACTAATTATACAGGATTCACTGAGTTTATCGATCTTAAAAGATTGACTTCTGTTTCGTAGTTATGTGCATGCACGCGCATCTGTGTAGGGATATGTGCACATGAAGGCAAGTGCCCACAGAGGCCAGAAGGGGCCTTGGGTCTCTTCAAACTGGAGTTACAGGGGGTTGTGAGCCATCTGACATAGGTGCTGGGAATTGAACTCAGGTCCTCTGCAAACGCAATATATTCTCTTAACCTCTGAGCCATCTCACCAGCCCCTGAGCTTGTTAAAACAGAGTCCGCAAGGTCATTTTATGTAGACAATGTTAAGAACATGGCTGTCCTATCCCTGATTGAGGTAGGAGATGGCAATATCATAAGAAATAATGGCAAACACTTCTTTAAGCCCAGATTTACACTTACGCCTTTTATCTGTTTTTTGTTTGTTTGTTTGTTTGTTTGTTTTTGTTTTTTCCAGCACTGGAACCAGTGTCTCTTATGTAAGCTAGGCCAGTTCTACCGCCTGTCTTTCCAATCTACTCCTGCAGCCTCGATACGAGTTCAGTATTTTAAAAATTAGTGTTCCATGACTTCCACCCCAAACACTTGTGGATGCGGACATCCTTACAACACAGTTCCGGATTTCTGTATGTGTGACTCAATCCCTTCAACAGACATCAAACGTGAGGGGGTAACTGTCAATACTGTCTTTTGTAAGAAAAGAAACTGAGGCACATGGGGCAAATAAAAAACTACCTAAGAGCAAGGGCAGAAGCCTCTCCCCCCATGGAAGGGAACTTCTCCGTGATGGTGTGTGTGCGTGTGTGTCTGTGTGTGTGTGAGAGAGAGACAAAGCTTCTCTGGGTGGGAGCCTACCAGCACTGTGCTGGGTGCTGTCCTTTAGTACATTCTGGTCATGGAATGTAGGCTGCGATGTCCCTTCCTTGTGAATAATGGGCTTTCTCCCAACTCCCTGACTTTAAACTCATTTTTACCAATGTCTCAAATTAAAATGAAATTCTACAAAAAACCCCACATTGTCTAAGATCCAGATGTGGAAAGTGTAGTAGTTGGAGCTTGAAGCCAGGAAGCCTCTGCAGACACACTCTGCCCTCTACACAACCCTGTCACTTGAGAGAACAGTTCTCCATATTTTCCATAATAGTTCAGCCCTTGACTGATGCTCGAACTGGAAGGTCTTGCATAACTGTCCTGAAAGAGAGGCAGATGGAGTTCATTCATCAGACATTATACCTGTTCGAGAGAGAATCTGCATGGAGAATTAACCAATGGGGACCCCAGGCCCAGGCTTCAGTGAGCGGACGAAGGTATTAGCCAGTTTTCAGCCAGTGGGATCCTTTAAAGGAAGCAGAGAAAGCTCATCCTAGATTCGGTCACCAGAGATGCCTGGCTCAATCTTGTCGCTATGCAGTTGGGCTGTCTGAGAATTCCCAAGTATTTTAGGAACTTTCCAGATGAAATCTCTCTCCAGGCAGAGAACATTCCCCTCCACACACCCACCTTCAAGCCTTTAAACTTTGTTTTATTATGTGTCAATTTGAAAAATAGGACGTGAGAAGCTTATTAACTTGGGGAATGTCCGGATTTGTTTTTCTCTAAAGCCTTACAAAGTAGAGTTATCAATCATCACCACGCAAGGACAGAAATATAAAGATGAGCATACTTAACAAAAAGAAACAAAAATAAATAAAAACCCAAGTCTCCTCCCACCCAGAGGGGGCCTGATGCTAACACAGTGCTTGATCTCAGTGAGGCCACGGCTCTCTATGATGGCTCGCTCATCACCTACCACAGAGAATTCTGGACTGTGGCCATTAGGTGGGAGGATGACTCAGCTCCAGTGCATTTCCGTGACACCCCCACAGTACCTCAAGAGCTATGCAAAGGAGTTGGAAGACAAGTTTCTCTCTGAGGTTATACTCTCTTTGTTCTAGCCTAAAAGAAATATGGCAAAGGCAAGTAGTTGTCACAGCGTGAAGTAGGTAAACAGGACCCCTAGGCAAGAAACAAGAGCCTCGTGGGTGGGGCCAATGACAATGAACATGGACGACGAACAGCCCTGAAAGGGTAAGCCTTTACAAGGGAAAGGGATTTCCTTCTCATTTCATTAAAACCAAACAAAATAAAACAACAATTCAGGATGTCAGAAAAGCCAGCAGCAGAAAATAGAGCTCACAGTGATCTGTAACTTGGCACGACATTCTGCGGACACCATGTCCTTCCAGCCTCTTTTTGAGAAAGATGTCCTCCGTGATCCCTGCCCCCACCCCTTAGGTTTGCCCTAAGAGCAGCTTCACCATGGAGTCACCGTTTCTTCCATTTACAGTATATTATGACCAATCCTGTTCCCAACTAGCTCTGCAAGATGTTCAAGGTTTTCTAACAGCAGAAAACATGTTTTTGAACAGGAACAAAAACACTTAATCATAGAGTTTCTTTTTCTAGGCCTTTGCAGCCTAGAAAAAGCTACAGTTAACACATCTACAGTTCCCAAAGAAACCTAAATGTAAAATCTTAAGGCTGAAAAGACTTTAAAGGTGACCGAGTTCACAGCCCTCAAAGGAGCCCGCCTGCCTGTTAGACCCTCATTTTCAGTCCTGGGGTGCTGGGAACACATTTTCTCCATTACACTGAGTGTCTTGGTTTGCTGCCACTGCTATGACAAACCACCATCAATTGGGGACTTTATCAACAATGGGAACTTAGTTTTGGAAGCTGAGATCAAAGTACTGAGTCACATCTAGTGATGGCTCACCCAGCTTTCAAGATGGTGCCTTATTATTGCACTCTGCCATGGCAGAAGGCAGAAGTGGGGGGGGGAGGGGGCGACCAACTCCCGCACGAGGTCACTAATCCCCTGCCTGACAGCTCTACCCTAATGCATCCCCAACCTCCTAATCTTGTCACTTCTGTCCCATTGGCAGAACATGAATTTGAGGAGGACACCTTCAGATCGTGGTGATTTGCATTCAGCCAACCGCTGTTCATCAAAGGACTCAACAGAGGGCAGGATCCCCGCTCCCTTATGTAGACTCCTCATGGTGACATCCAGGAAAGCCTGGCTCCCCACTCCCAACCACCAAGAGGGGCCTGACCAGAGTCAACACATTTCTTCATGTTGTCATAGTCCATGGACACATGCCTGTCCCTTCTTAATGGTCTATAAAAATGGCAGTGTTATTTGTACTTACTTACTTATATTGTCCAGAAAATCCATGGGTTAGGTACTACCATTATTGCTGCTTTTACAGATGAGAAAATGAGCCACAGAAGATACATAACCCACTTTGGGGCCAGGAATTTCAACTATGGTCCAGTTATCACCAACCACAACTCAACCTTCCCCTTCCAGTCTTTCAGAGGTCTAGAGGAACTGGGAGTAATAAGTGGGTGTTATAAAGATCTGCCACATGTGTTTAGGAAATACTAAGTCACACGAAGTACAATCTAGCTAAAGGAACATCTCTGGTTTTTTCATCAGGAAATGTGTAATTCTGCCCAGCAGGCAGGGTGACCCTGGATAGCAGCTGTGTGGGGAAAGCCGCCTTGGCTGTGTTGGGATAACTATAATATTTCATACTGGAAACCTCACCAGTTGTCCATACAACCAAACTTTGGAATTTCTGTCTCTGTGAAGCATGTTTAATTGCTCAAAGAGTAATTGGGGTCATGAAACTATGTAAGCTGGCAGGGTTTTTCTGTTCAGGGCCAGTTTCTTTTGTGCTTTAGTCATAACCAGCCTTGTGCTTCTAGTAGAGTTTTTGTTTGTTCACCTGTAAGTGGTAGGGAGATTTCATAGCAGGAAGGCATAATAAATAGTCTTATGCTATAGGGTCCACTGGTTCCCTTTCTCACTCTGTTGGAGCCACTCCAACCCAAGCCATATCAGCTTTGCCTGCGTGAGAAACAGCTCCCTTGTTCCCTCTGGCCCATTGTTGGTGAGTGAATAAGACACGCCACTCCAAGCACATCTACTCCGTGTGCCAAATCCTTCACTGGAGCGTCACTTCATCTACAAATCCTGTCCCTGGGCCTGCTTCCTCCCCAAGATCAACTCATTCTTTCTCTCTCTCTGTCACTGAGCTCTAGGTGACACCAGCCTTCGGAACCTCCTAGAACTGCTGTCTCTTCACAGCCTCTGGACCTGTGTTCTTGTTGTTCCTTAATCTAGACCAGCTTCCCCCGGACCCTGGCCTGCTAGGTTCTCACACTACAGAAAAACAAACATATCCTTTACTGGGGCTCTCTTTGATTATCTTTTTCAAATCTCTCTTCAGCCTACCCATACCCTGGCATACTTTTTGAGCCGTTGCCACAGACAATAGCCCATTTGCACTTGTTTGTTATCCGTCTTTAGTCAGGAACACAAGGTCCTCGAAGGCTCTGGTTACTCCTCCAGCTCCAGCACCAGGCACATTCACCCTGGTACACTGCAGTTGGTCAAGAGGACAAAGCCCAAAGACCCACGTTCTAATCTCTCCTACCTAAAGCTTCCCCAAATGACCCAGCAAGCTATATTAACCACAGGCACATCTTTATGCTCCAAGCACTAAGCAGGATAATAGTTTTTGTATCTATCCTACAGTGCTACTGTGAAGGCCCGATGATACAATGCACGTGAATGTGCTATAGGAAAAACATGTTAATCTGCAAACGTCAGGTTTTAGGAGATCCATAAGAAGAATGGTTTCCTGCTGAAACCCAGAGCCAATACTTTGTCCATTTTATTTTCGGGAAGCAGCACATCCATTATCTCCCCGACCCTTTCCACACACACGCTGACATTCTAAATGATTATTTGTCCTTTACTCTTTGGCAACATGCTTTCTGTTGACAGTAATTTTGAAATAAGGTTCAGAATTCTCCCTGGGGTTTCAGAATGATGTAGACCCAGACGTGCCCTGATTTTGAGAGACAGGAAGATAGTAGCTCTAATTAATGTTTAGATTGGATCCCCCATTTCTTTTCAAACACTGGTTGCTGAAGAATTTCTTCCAAAGGCACCTGGGAGTGTACTTGACCCCTCCCCAGTAAAGCCTCAGCAACACCAGTGTCCCATGTCACAGTGCTGGTGATGTTCTGTGTAGCAGAAGCTACAGGGGTCTCCTCTCAGCCCCTACTCTTTTTGAGGTGACTCTCTTCAGTGGCTCTGTGTGGACATCGGTTTAGAAAAGTCACCGCCAAGGACCACACAACCAACAAAACCATACCTAGTCTTTTACAGCAATGTGAACACGCAAAACACTCTCAGACAGGGTCTTCTCATTACCCTGTCACAAAGGTCATGTCTAGTGACACTGTCTCAGCCCGGTTAACTAGGCTGTTGTGCACAGGTCTCTATTTGAGGCCCTTGCGGGGTGTGCTACCATTAACAGCTTTCTCACTAGGCAGTTTGCTTCAGCTTGGCTGTATAAAAAGCATGGGTATCACCATTATAAAATAGTTACTTTACCTGCAAGACAGCAAGGACAGAGATCTATGGAGATGCAGGACATGAGAGTCATTCTCCACACTGCTTCTGGAGATCGCTATTCTGCCTGCAGTGCCTTTTCCGGGGTCTAGGGAGAGTCACAAGATGTGTAAGGTTACATGGGAAATGAGTAACTCATATCAAGATGTATTGATAAAGCTGATAGTGGTCTCTCGAGGTATCTGGGTCATAGCAATGCAACAAAAGGTACAGAAACAAGGTGCTAGTCTGTAGGTACAGCAGTCAGGGGAGTCGACTTGATTCTTGGTTTTCTGTTATACGGTCTCAAGGTAAATAGCAGAAGTTATTTAAGTTCCAGCCGGCAAGGCCACCTTGGTGTCAAGGGGCACTAGGAGGCCTTAAAAACGGCAACAACTGTGAAGTCAATGAGATTTCAATTCCTAACACCCCATGATCCTTATCATGGAGTAAAGCATTGAGTGTTTCCTCTAAAAAGGTTTTTAAAAGAAGGACAGATTCCCCAAATACCTATGACCTCAAGTATTACATTGATGGGAGCCTGCATGCCATGCCCGCGTGTCTGGGCACAAGGGACCACAGAGAGGAACGGATTGATACATCAGAACTTCACCATTCAGGTTTCTTTCTCTTCCTACGTCTTTCCATCTCATTTAGCTTAGGTGCAATGATAACCAAGCTGTGTTTGAAGTTTCACGTTTTAACCTTCAAACGTGGGTCAAGAGTATGTTGGATTCTTTTTTGTATAAAGTAAAAAAACTCGATTGAAAAACATTTGGCAAGTGTGTGTGTGTGTGTGTGTGTGAGAGAGAGAGAGAGAGAGAGAGAGAGAGAGATAGCCTTTGTCTATTTTTTTAATGAGTTTTATTGTGTTAGGAGGAAAAGAACTTCCCTCACCAATGTGTGCAGGTGTGATTGGTTCTCTCCCCTGAGATCTCTGGAAGCATTTATTTCGGTGTCATAGAGTCAACTCCTTATTTTTTAAACATTTTAAAATTATTTATTTATTCCTATTTTATATGCATTCTGCCTGCATGCATATTTGTGTGAGGGTCTCAGATCCCCTAAACTGGAGACACAGATGTTGTGAGCTGTCACGTGGGTGCTGGGAATTGAACCTGGATCTCCTGGAAGTGCTGTCAGCGCTTTCAACCACATTTTATTCTCCTGAAATTAATTCCTCAAAAGCTCTGTAGCTTGCTAAAGATGTATGGGCAACTGATTTCCACGTGCAATTTATGTCCTTAAATAACGCATGGTGGAGAAAGCCTGGAGACAAACAGATGTGTCAGAAATGGTGGAGGCCCAACCCCTGCTGCTAATGGAATGGACACACCCTATTTCAAGTTAGAAGAGCTTGCTCATTTGTCTTCTAGGTTCAGTTAAGAAAGCAGGAGTCCAACAGACATCACTATTGCTTCTGTACTAATCAAGTCGAGATCATCTCAGCACAGTGGCCCCTGTTTGCAATTCTAGCACTCAGGAGTCTGAGGCAGCAGGGTCATGATCAGTATAGCCTAGGCCACACTTTAAGATTCTCAAAATAAACCCACACATACACATGCATTTATGCATACACACATGTGTGGGCACTGGTAAATACCCACAGAAACACACACCCATGCACAGTCACACATACTCACTACTCACATGCACACAGACATGCACACAGACATATGCACACACAAACACACACAGATATACACATACTCCCAAGCATGTGAACCCATGTACATACAGACACACACATGAGCACACACATGTGCACCAAGGTGGTCACTTCTGTCATGATGGCACTGTTTAGCCAAAGATCTGTTGGCTTAAAATATGCAAACTGCCCTGAGATCTTGTGTACATGAAGAATAATAAGTTAAAATCCAGGAATCCAAAATTAAGTGGGAGAGAGAGAAGAAAGTCCACAGTGCTTGGGTCAGTATTGCCAAAATAGGAACTTCCAAAGCAGAGAGCTTTAATTTTTGCCGAAGTCCAATCCAGAAAATCCTGTGGTAACTGTGTAGTAGACATCTCTGGCAAGGGTGAATTTGAACCATAGTTCCCACTGAGACAGCGGGCTGTAACATGCAGGTGATAGGGCAGATGAATGCAAGGCTTGCTTAGCTTACTAAATGTCTAAGCAAGTCTGCACACCAGCTGTGTGAAGAACAGAAATCAACAGCCAGACCAGACTTTGTGATGGACAGTGATGTGCCAGAACAGAGGTGTGATGGAATTCAGAAACAGAGCGTTGGAAGGGAGGTGGGGGGGACTCTGGCAGACTGCCAGTTGCCTTCAAAACCCACCCTCTCTTTGGTCTCCCAGAGAGTCCCTCTGTTGCTGGTGACAGAAATGAGCAACTTTGAAAACTTTCTTTCCTCCTCCCATCTAGAACAGCCTATGGTAATGAAGAGAATGTGACCATGGGGAGGTGTGATTCAACGTCTAGGCTTTTCTCTCTTTTACTTCTCTGCCTGGAACTCTAAGACGATGGCTAGAGCCATTTTGAAAGGGATGGTACAGATGTTGGTCTCAGCGTCCAGCTCCTCAAGCCACCGAGCCAATAATGGCAAACACCCCCGCCCTGAGCTTAGATGAGAAAAACAGGTTCTTACATCTTTAGGCAGCTTGCACTTTGAAAGATGAACACAGGGAAAGGGTAATGACGCTTCTTGGTCTCTCAAATAGCAAAATTAAATTTAAATCAGCTTGAAGAGAGTTCTTGCTCAACAGCACACTTCTGTATACAGTCAAATGCAAAAGCTGTCTCAAATATGCTGAACTTCTCATCCATCTAAATTTGGAGGCAGATGGATGCTTTAGGTAAACATCTGAAGGAAGACAGCCTGCAAGATTTACCAAATTAACTCCAGCGCTGGCGAGAGCTGCAGTTGGCTGACTAGGTTCCTCCTAAGCACCCTCAGCAAAAGGCAAGCTTGCTGTGCATGGATGCTAGCCACAGGCAGTGGTCCACACAATGCCCCAGCATCATGTGACTCAAGAACACTCTGAGCAGTTCAAGTCACAAGTGTACAAGTGTGCCCTTCACACTGTCCTCTGTCCCCATCTCCCTTTTAGCCACTCACTTGCCCTCTCCACCTGACCTTTGGGTGCATCCTACAAGTTTGGAACTGGAAGCCAATGGTTCTAATTTGAGTCCCAGGTCTGTCACCAATGAGACGTCATGACTAGACGGTTAGTATGTCCTGGGTATGCTGTGGCAGGAAAACTAGAGCCGATGGTAAGGCTCAAAGGCATTTAAAACAGCTGTTCTAGCAGCTGGCACTGCTCTGCAAACCAGGGCAGGAGTCCTGCTCAAAGCAGCCGGCCACTCCCTACCCAGTAACTGTCTCTGAGAGGAGACCGCCATGGATTCATAGGCGGCTGAGGTCGAAGTCATAGCAAAGGTTTCTATGCTTCTTGTGGTCCAGGGCAGTAGTCAGATGTGGGACCATAGCTGCATTTACAACTATCTGCAAGTCTGAAGTTTTGAAAATACATTTTTAAACAGAGGTACTCACGGGGACTGTGGGAAGGGCAAAGTAGACAGGATTAAAACCCTGTTAAAGTCCCTGCCCCATGCTTCGATGTGTTTGGTGACTTGGTTATAAGCTTACTGTCATCACTTATTTCTCGTTAATTCACATGGCCAGCCCTTCTTTTACTCTAAAATTTCTATTATTCTATACTTATTAATTAATTAATAGTGATCTTTTTTTCCTTAGAGCTGGCTAGATCATCTGGTACAAGTACTTGCCATCAAGTCCATGAGCTACATTTGATCCACAGAACCCACATGGCAGAAGAAGAGGAGATTATCATAGCTGTCCTCTGGTCTACACACACACACACACACACACACACACACACACACACACACACATGCACACACGCACCACTAAATGTCAAAATTTTAAAAAGATACTCTTCTTTCTAATTTTGGTGGTAAAATATAGGGAACACAAAAATGTATCACTTTAACCACTTTAAAATACCAGTTTACCTGTCGTAACTGTCTATACTGATGTATGCTGCTCCCATACACACAGGCACTGAGCATGCTCGGGTCACTTTAGCCATTTAAGAGCGCAACTCTGTAGCATGTCCCTGTGCAGCGGCAGTACTATCCGTCCCCTTGTTGCCCTTCCCAGCTGCACTCGGTGCCAACTAAACACTCATTCCCTGTTCTCCTGCATGTCCAGCCCACGGAAACCAGCATCCCACGGTTCCTAGGACCTTGGCCACCCCGCACAGCAGGAGGCACACAGGATTTAGCCTAATGTAATGTTTCTAAGATTCATCCATGTTGTAGCATGTGCCAGAAACTTCTTTCCTTTTGAAAGCTGAATAATATCCTATTGTAAAATAGGCCACATGTTGGTCTCTCAATCCTGTCAGTAAATATTTGGGCATGCTTCCATGATGCTGTGAGCATGGGATATAAGTAATTTGAGTTACTGCCTTCTTTAGAAAATACACCTTATTTCTTGCTTATTCTAAGGGAATTTTTTAATCAATTCTTTCAGAATTTTATGCCATGCACTTAGATCATATTTTCTCCTACCTTAGCCCTTCCAGCTTCGTGTCTTTTTGTTTTTTTTTTTTTTTTTTAAACTCATCATGTCTCCTATGTGCTGTTCATATATTCTTAGTGATTTTTCCATTGTAGTGTGGAAATTACCAGGGACCACACTCTTAAAGAAACCGACCTTTCCTCTCTGGGCAGCAATTAGCTGCTAATTGCTGCTCTAGCCACCTCCCTCTCATTGTCCATCCACACAAGGAACACTGACTAGTGCCTGCCTCATGGTCAGAGGCACCAGAAGACACACCTGCATGCTGTTCTGCCTTGAGGAACTTGGAAACAGAAGTGAGACCCATGCACTATAAAGGGATCTAAGACAAACACATTCGACGGGGTGGGGGTGGGGGGTGAAGTAGTTAATGATGGCCATTTGCATACTGGAAATCCTGGGAGCTTCCTGGTCCAAGAAGCTGGGCACTTCAAAAGTCCCAATCTGGCTGTGAAACTGAATGTTCCCTTAAGAGCCGCTGGTACTGAGCTCACATTAGAAGCTGGAGTCTCAGCTGGTGGAAACTGCATCAGCAAAAGCTGCACTTGCTCAGAGAAGAGGGGCAGATAGAGTGTTGCTCTCACTCAGGACCCTTTACCTGGGAGGCTCAATGGGAAAGTGTTGCCCACCCTGAAGACATGTCATCGCCCCACATGTCAGATTTTTTCCTGGAGATGCTCACACACACACACACACACACACACACACAGAGCTGTGTCCATTTTCACCAGTTCAGACAACCTCCTCAGTTGAGTCAAGTGACTGACCAAGACCAATTGTCACAGCGTGTACAGAGACAGCGTCTGATAGACATTGGTAGCTAGCATTTGGAAATGTCTCTTTCCTGGACGTTTTTCTTGCTATGGTGTTGACTTCCTTAGGAGCCTTTCTCAGGCTCTCTCCTGCCATCCCACATCCCTTCCTTCAGCTGTGAAACTCCTTATCATTCTAGCCGCATTCCTTGGTCTTGGCAGCCTAACTCATGTCCATTCTGTGTACCATCCCACGTCTTTGTCCAGACCCATCTGCTGCAAGTGGCGCTGAGTGGGGACAGGATGGTGGCTGGGAAAAGCCGGGTCCTTACTCTGCCAAGGTGGAACATGGGTTGGATGCAGCTGCCCTAGTCTCTCAGCTACGATCCCTTCATACAGGCAAGCGGAAAGAAGGGAAGGGAAGCTTGGTGTGCTTTCTGTGCCAGAGCTAGCTCCCCACTGCCAACACCATGGGCTGGCCACTAAGTCCCAGGTCCTCTCCACCTTGTAGACCACCCAGGAGAAATGGCAAGGCTTGTTGATCCCCTGGAGACAGACCTAAGCTGTATCTATAGTTCTGGGATGGATGGCTATTCAAAACTCTAACTACAGAACAAGGCTGCTTTCTCAAGACAGGCTGTGGGGCAGAGCAAGGCTCTGGATGCTTCTGTGCAAGACCAGAAAGAGTTAACCTTAACGAGTGGCTAGCTGCAATCTGTTTCCGACCTTCCAAGAATCCCAGGCTTTAATGAGCAGCTCAGCCCATCAGGAGTTTGACCCTTAGTGACCCACACTGCATTGCACAGATAACCAATCCTGGGAGAGGTAACCCACACTAGAAAAGGTATTCCTCAGCAAACAATGACTCATCTGCCTAACCAGCTCTGAGCCCCACAGAGATATCCACCTGATAAGTCCTGAATAACTAGGGCACAGTAACGCTGCTTGAGTAGAACCCCCGTGTAACTGTGGCCCCCACAATGCTTTTGTGCAGACAGCGTCTCCTGCTTTCATGCTAGAGTCTCTCTAGTAAACTCTATTCCTGTCTTTTTGTTTTGTCTTGAATTCTGTTACCACCCACACATCCCCGGCCTGTCACCACAGTTCCCATATAGCATAACCCATCCATCCAAGATCAGATAGGCCAATGGCCAAAGCCAAGCAGTCAGATCTCGGTCAAAAGGACAACCACATTTAATTTCCCTTTAACTAGATTAGGAGGAAAGAGTGAAACTTGGCTAGCCGAGGGGATTGGGAAAGTAACAGAAGTTTAGTGCAGTCATGTTCAGGGCACACCATGCCACCATCAAATGTCACTCTCTTTTGACTTAATGCACTTGACAATCAGAGGGCCAAAATTACTTCAGTCTTCACGCTCTCAAAAGCAGTAGATAAGCGGGCTGCAGAGATGGCTCGGTGGCTAAGAGCACTGGCTGCTCCTGCAGAGGACCCGGGTCCAGTTCCCTCTACCTTCGTGGTAGTGTACAGCCACCTGCAAGTCCAGTTCCAGGGATTTGGACCCCTCTTCTGGCCTCTGTGGACATCAGGCATGCATGTGGTACACATACATACAAGTAGGCATTCATATCATAAAATAAACATAAATACTTTTTTTTTTTTTTAAGTAGGAGATAGGTTCCCACACAGAATGAGCACGTGACAAAGCTTGCGCTGCTCGTGCTTTTCCATTGGTCGGTTTTTTACTCCACCCACCACCTGAGGCTAACGCTCTTGTCTTTGTCCTATCTTCATAGTTTGTAACAGCTTGTCAGTTTTCCATCTGACGCCTCCCTGGCCTTCCTTTCCTTACCGGGTCTCCCTCGTCATATTGCATGCACCTGTATGCTACTGACCATTCCAACATGGATCCAATCTCTAGACCCTGCAGAGAACCTTAAAAGAATAAAGGTGATAAACTTGACACCTGCACAGGGGAGATTTACTTCAAATTATAGAAAACCCCAGGAAACTCCATCATCACCAGGTACTTCTTTGTTTTGTCCTGTTTTGCTCATAACAGTAAGGAAGACCCTCATATCCAGAGGCTTAGCGGCTGGGACGGATCTTCCTAGTGGTAAGGCAAGGGCCCAGCGTGCACAAGACTGCACGTTCCATCCCAAGGAACAAAGACAAAAATAAACAAACAAACCAAAAACCAAGGAGGGGGGGAACCAACTTGGCTTTGGGGATCCTGAATTTTGGTTTAAGGGCGGATTTTAATGCAAGAAAGGGAAGGCTAGCTGGGGGGGTAGGAACTACATTACAGCAATTCCGGGTTCCAGACATGGACACACTCTAGAGAACTGGACTAAAAGCTTTCCCGCTATATGGTTGTTCTGCTTTTTGCCTTTTGAAACTTAATCATTGTTTTTGAGAAAGGGTCTCTCTTGACTGCCCTGGAACTTACTATGTCCACCAGGCTAGTCTTGAATCAGAGATCCTCCTGCCTCTGCCTCCTGAGTGCTAGGATTAAAGGTGTGCACCACCATGCCCAGCAACCTTATGAAACTTTAAAAATGCATTTGTAGCATCTAATTGTGCTCCTGTAAGAAGCATAGAGGGGACGGGTGGTGGCTGGGCGGTGGTGCACGCCTTTAATCCCAGCACTCGGGAGGCAGAGGCAGGCGGATCTCTGTGAGTTCAAGGTCAGCTCGGTCTACAGATCAAGTGCCAGGACAGGCTCGCTCCAAAGCTACACAGAGAAACCCTGTCTCACCCTACTCTTTACACCCCCCCCCCAAGAACCACATAGGGCCATAATTTTACACTTAAAATCCTAGATCGTCTGAGATGCCCGGCTCAATCTGGACCCCAGCAGAGGGACCAAGTGAGGCAGAGGAGAATTCTAAGGCACAAGTCTCACTTCCTGAATTCACTTTTGTGCCACATACACCCACCCCTCCCCCACACATCCTAAGCCAATGGAACGAACACTAGCAAGAGAAGCAAGCCGCTCACTGGCAGCTGCTGACCAGCGTGACCAGGGGCTCTGTCCCGGGATGGGGCTGCATGAGCAGGGCTAACACAAAAGGAGGGCTTTCAGAACAGCAGAGACTCAAAGGCAGCTACTGCCAGGACTGGCCAGGGCCACTCTCCTCATGCTGGCTTCATGGGACTGCAAAGGAGGCCCCAGTATTGTGCCTCATTAACTGTGAGGAGGGCCACTAACAAAGGAACTCACGTGTCATTCATTCATTGGCCTGGACCTCAGTGACCCAACTGGCAGAGGACACAGAAGTTAGACTTGGTTTACAGAAGCAGACAGAAACGGAGACCCAGATAGTTTTGTCACACCTGGATCTGGACGGGTGAACTTTAAACGTAAAGACTCATGCATGGTCCCCAAACTTCAGCGGACCTCCCACCATGGACCAATGCCCACGGCAGGCGCGTCTGTGGAGGGTGATTCTTTGTTCCGGCTGGCTGCATTTGGCATGAGTTCAGAATGACGTTGCCAAAGGGGAAAAAGAGAAAGGTAGCAATACAGAACTACCACTGCCCTGGATGGTTGACAACCTCAGGCCTGCGGAGGCTGAAGCCCTCAGCCATCTGAGAAAGCATTCATCATGAGGTTGGATCTGGCCCCCAGGGAGGGACAGCCCAGCCTGCTGTGCTCTGGCTTGAGCTTTGTGTCTCTCTGTTCGACCCTCCCCGAGGATGGCAATGGAGGGACCTGACACAGCAGACCATGGAGCAGGTGACCCTCGGGAGGGAAATTGGAAAATGAGGGGCCAATGAGGAAAAAGTCAAGAGAAACAAGAGCTTTTCTGAAGATCTAGAGAATCCATGAAAGCTGGGCCCATCACCCCCACGGTTCTCACACAGGGCCCTGTGGTCACAGAGCTCCTAAATTCCCAGACTCTGAAGCGGCTAGGCACACATGAACACTACTCCAACTAACAAAAGTATCATTTGTTTCTTTGGCTGCTTAGCTAGTCAGTTACTTAGCTGGTTTATACAGTTTCATACAGCCCAGGCTAGCCTTGAACTGGCTACACAGCCAAGGATTATCTTGAACTGGCCCTACTTCCAACTCCTGGATGCTAGGGTTGCTGGCATGCAGCACACAGGCTGCCGGGCATTGCTTTGTTTTATTGAGACAAGGTTACTCTTGACGTCCTGGAACTCACCTGTAGACCAGGCTGACCTCTTACTCAAGGGTCCCCTGTCCTTGCTTCCCAAGTGCTGGAGTGTTGGGTTAAAAGGCATATGTCACTGCATCCAGCAAAACCCTCATACATTTGTATCTCAGATTATAAACATTCTAAAATTCGGACTGTCTAGCAGAAACCCAACCTTAGGATTCTTGTCAGCTCAGCCTCTTAAAACAGACCTGTTTCTGCTTGTGGTGCACTTCGGGGCATGTTATATAATTCAGTCTCCCTCTGGTCTTCTACATTTCCTATATCTTCTCACTATACGTTCAGTTTCATAACATATTAAGAATGACCTGCTTTCATCAAATGATACCTGGCTTCCCCACCTTCTGAAACAGTAAATACAGACATAAGCCTTCCCCCCAAACCCACACTGAGTCCACTATTCCCATCTATTAGGGCATTTAATTAAACTGCATTTAGTTCTCAATTCATTTTATTTTCTATCCCTGAAGTTTAAGACTTTAGAGCCCGCTAGGAACATTACCAGCACATGGGAATGCATAACAAATGGCATGCAAAATGATGCAAATTAATACCAGGCATACATCTCTAGACAGTTTGGGCAGTTTTTAAGCCCCCACTAAAGCTGATGCTACCTGTTTTGCATCACCACATTGGGGCACCCTTTCTTCTTTCTTTCTTTCCTTCCTTCCTTCTTTCCTTTCTTAGTATTCTAGATCATTCTGGAGCTGGGCAGCCCAAGCTAGCCATGAATCCTCCCACCTCAGCCTCCTGAGTACTGAACTATAGACAAGTGTACTGGGTCTCCAACCACACTCAGAAGCTGACACTGACATGGAGGGAAAGCAGCCATGCTTGGAAATCATCCAAAGGGTCACAGGGTTTAACTTGCTGCTTTGCTGGTTCTGTGGCCTTTTTCAGCCTAAACTTCTCCAGGTCTCGGATTATGTATTTGGATCTGATAGATATGACACCACAGGAAGAACATTATCACCATTGAACCAGCAACACAGGGCTTACTTAGTGCTTGCTTTATGTCAGGCACACACACACACACACACACACACACACACACACATCACACACACACACCACCACACATATACAACACCCAACACCTCGCCCCAGAGGCCTTGTCCCTAACCAAAGTGCAGCTGTGATCTGAGGTCTCCCCTCTGTATTCCTGGCACCATAAAACTTGAGTGATCTACAAAGCAAAAAGTCAAACTGCACTCATACTTCCTTCAATTTATTGTGTCCTGAAGGCGTTGACTGTTTATATGGGTTTGATCCACCTACCATCACCATCAAACTTTATTTTTACTTGAGATTCCAAGGCAGCAATTCTCACTCTTCTGGAGTAATTCTCACTCATCAGATTCCACTGTGCCATATCATTAACATTTAAAT
>NW_026126413.1:7827500-7932500 GCF_943737965.1 Phodopus roborovskii | reverse complement strand
ACAGACTAACTTCATCATATACCTTATTGCAGCCACATGCACCATGTTTCGATGATGCTGTTGTCTTTTAAGTTACAGAAAGTATCCACCATAACAATAGTATAAAAAGTATGTAATGTGCTAAAAGCAATCATTATTTTTCAGGTAAATGTGATATCATCAGCTTAAGTCCACATTAAGGAATAAACTCCTTTTACCTGACATTTACAGGAAAACTATAAATCTAAAAGCTTTCGACTTGATGAGGAAGCATAAAAAAGTAAAGACTGGGAAAAAGATACTTAAGCTTTCACAAAGACAAAGACTTGAGACAGCCCAAATACATAAAAGTTGAACTAAGGCCAAGAGGAAATATAAATGCTAGCATTATGTCTCCATAGTAATGAAATAGTAAGGGAAACAAAGCAGAGAACATGTGGCCTAATGTAAGTACAAAATACAATAAAATCCAACATTTAAAAAGTTCGAAATAAAAAGGATAGCATAGTTATGCTAAGATTCTAGAGTTACATAGCAAGGGCTTTGAGCCTGAAAACTTTGAGAGTTCAGTTCCTCCTCAGAGACAGGTGTTCTACACATTTGGTTTGTTTGGTTGGTGTCCCCCTCCTCCCCCCGCCCCAGAACTGTAATCTATTAAAATAGATGGAAACAGATTATTTATTTTTATTGTACTAATGTTTTTCAAGGCTCTAAGCCAATCTATCTGTGAATGTAGGTAGTACATATCTTCCCCCAGATGGAACAAATAAAGAAAAGCACAACCCCCTGGGGCTAGAGATGGGTCAGCAGTTGAGAACACTCACTGCTCTTCCAGATGATGCAGGGTTAATTCCCAGCACCCACAAGGCAGCTCACAACCATGTGTAACTCCAGTTCTATGGGATCAAACACACTTCTGACCTCCACTGAAACCAGAGAGATGCAGTGATGCACAGACATTCATGTAGTCAAAACACCCATACATACAATAAAAACAGATAAACTTTACAAAATCTACAGAAGAGGCCCGAAGAGTTAAAAGTGGAACTTTAAATGTATACTACATTTACCCTAAAATTTAGTTTCTCATTTTAAATGTGTTTCCATGTTTTCTTTTGGGATGGAGTCTGTGTGGCCCTGCCTGACTTCAAACTCCTGAACTCAAGGCAGTCTCTTGCTTTAGCCTCAGGGGTAAATAGATCTACAATCACTTACAACATGCCTGACTTTATTCTGTCTTAAGCAAGGATAGAAAAGGGGGAACAAGGGCTATAAGCAGGCACCCTTGTAAAAGGAACAACAGTAAAAATGTGACTGGGCAAGGGAAAGAATTTACAGGAGGGTAGTGAGGGATCACTTAGCATGCACAGATCTCAACAATTTGATGCTCCCTACAGGGAAGTTACATTTTGAGTATTAAAAAACAAGATTATATTTTCTTTTTAAAAGAAAAGAAATGTAGTAAGAATTCACGTAGCAAAGGATGAATTTCCAGGAAGCTGATGACTTGTCAGTGTGTTCACTGCAAACATCAAGAGGTAACCTACTGAAAGACCTCATGGGAAAGTCCTTCCTTCCTTCCTTGGCCTCTTGGGCTTACAAGAATCAGGTCTTAAGGGAAAGTAGACCATAATTAATGAATATGATCTATAAGAAAATGAAAAGTTTGCCACACGCAAAGAGAAACCTCATACCTCACTGAGAAAGTATTTTACAATATGTCAGGTGGCTCTCCTGTGATTGAGAGACAGATTTGTGGGAAAACTACAGCTTTTCAGAAAGTTGGGTGGTAACTATGGAACCAGGGAAGTGGACTACCTCCTTCATAAGGGAGTTTTGCCTTTCCTGGAGCCACAGAGGTGACTCAGAAGCCCCCCTCTGTTCCTGTTGACTGCTTTATTATGCTTCGAGTCTACATTTATCTTTTGCAAGGAAAAAACAAAGGGACACTATCAAAAAGTAAACTTCAATAATTTCTGATGTATACAAGAGGGAAAGATGATCTTACAAATATAAAAGCATAGGTAAAAGCCCATCTCCTGAGCAATGTTCAAAATGCAATTTTACCTACTCTATGCCTACACCATCAATCAACCTTCCTTCAAGTTCACACTCTTTTTGTAAAAATTGCTATAGTCTTTAAAGAGTATAGAATTAGACTATTGAAATTTGAACCCTGGTTCTATTTTTAAATTGCTCAACCATTTAGTACCTCCATTTCCCCACTAAAGCAAAAATTATTTTCTACCATTTTGTAACTATAAAATGTTTACAACTATATTCTGTATACAGTTGGTGCTACTATTACTATTTTCATGGTACTTAGTTCTACTCTGTGTCTGAATTTCTTCTTTATCTCCCTTCCCATTTTATGTTGGAATGCTGAGCTCTAATTTATAAGCATTCTTTGTATATTCTAGTTCTTTATCACACAGACAGTACTTTTCCCAGTTTGCCATTTATCCTTCCACTTTGTTTTTTTAACCTTCATCATTTTTGCTGTTTAGAGAAATTTTATTTAATAATGTTTAAAGAATCTAATCTATCAATCTGATTTTTATGGCAGGTATTTATGTGGGTAACATAGGGCTTCTCATAATTTATACTATCTAATGGTACTATGAAGACAATTAACAACTTTGTTGTCATTTTATAGAAGAAACCTCTGTAAGTAGTAATTGCTAGATAGAATTTCCAAAGAATGTTACTGGCAATTAAGGACTTAATAGACTTCTTTCTCCTTACAGTTATCTCTAAGACAGGGTACTGTGTATGCCAGGCTATAAAGCTGAGGATGACTCTGAACTTCTGATCCTCCTGCCTCAACTTCCCAAGTGTTGGGGCTGCATGCATCACCACATATGTTTTATGTGTACTGGGGATTGTCAGGGCTTCATGAATACTAAGCAAGCACTCTACCAGCTGATTACTGCCCAGGCACCTTAAAGTACTTGTGAAGAAGAAAAGTGAAGCTGCCACCCAAGCAGGAAGTCTGGACACTACCCACAGCTCTATGACAGGAGTCTCTCCACTAGCGAATGATCACAAAGCTCCTAGTTTAGGCTCTCTTGATAAAAACATGCTCCGTAAGCAACTAGTATCCACTGCTTGTGAGATCATATATCTAGATTTTTCACAGCATGAAAAACTGGGCTGACATCCTGAACAGATACTTGAGGATCACAAGGTAAACAAACAGTAGGTTCGTAATATGCTGCTGCCAAATTCTTATTCAGACCCACAAATGTCAAACTAGGGGGAAAAAAAAACCACACACACATTAAACACCACAATCTGTTCTATTCTACCCACTCCTCTCAATCAAACCTCACCCCCCCCCCACACACACACCCCAGGTTTTTATCAAGGGTATGCCTATGTAGCCGAGGCTGGCCTGGAACTTGCTCTGGAAATCACATTCTGTTGCCTTGGCCTCCTGAGGGTGGAATTACAATTAGAAGTTCATGCCTTCTATTGCATTTACCTATCTGTGAATGCTGAATCTTCCTTGCTCTGTTTCAGTTCTCTGTTTTAATTACAATCTAAACTTATTATCCTTTGTGGATCTTCTTGAACTCTTGACCTGGTCATTAACATGACTTTGACAAAAACATTAATACCTATGCTCTAGCAAAGCATCACCCCTAATTTTTACATAATGCTACCATTGTTAACTTGGTATGACTCAGCTGCTGTTGTTTGCATTTACAACTTGAATTTAATTTTCTAGTACAGTATCAATCATTTTCATGAAAATTAGATATTTATTTTCTTAATATAAGTATTAGTTTTATTTATTAGTCATTCTGAGCAACTGTATTACAAGTCACATAGATGATGATGAGTATTAGAGATCTAGTGTTGTTCTTTGCTGTAGCTTCAGGCAATGAAACACAATCCACCAAACTCAACAAACCCACATGGAGTTTATTGGCAAAGAGAGCAGAGCAAACGCAGAGAGATGGAGAGCAGAAATGGAAAAAAACAAGAGAGAACAGGCAGGAGATGCTTGCTTATACAGGGAATGGGAGGATTCAGAACGAGTCTCAGCAGTTGGGGCTGTTGAAACTGAAGTCATGGAGCTGCCACTGGCCCAGCTCTTCTCAGCCCCAGTTCCACACGGTTTCTGCATGCAGAGCTCTTATGTAGTCACCTAACACATGCTCAACACAGCCATGCTGGTTTCTGCATGCAGAGCCCTTATGCAGCCATGCGACCTTTGACAGCTGTCAGTCAGGAGCAATAATCTGTCAAAGATGGATCCTGGGGCAAGGGAAGGTAGCCCAGAGAAGAGGGATCTGGGGTAGGGAGAGAGCCTGAGGATTAGAGAGGCCCTGTGATCAGGAAAGGTACTCAGGAATGGGCTGGCACAGAGTGACAGGAAGGTGCTGAGGAAAAATCACTGGGGCAGGAGGAGAGGAAATAGGAAGGAAGCAGGAACAGAGCCAGACTGCCCAGGACCTGGGGAGAGGGAGAAGCCAGAATATCAACAGCAGGTGTCGCATCATAGTCCACACCTCTAAGTCTACCTCAGAAGGCTGAGGGAGCAGGATTCAAAGTTTCTATCTGGGTTAGATGATCAACAGAGCAAGTTCCAGGCCAGTCTAAGCTACACAGGGAGATCCCACCTTGGATATAATAAACTTTTAAAATACATGATAGAATTAGAACCAGACAAAAACTTTTATGTCCTCTTACATAATCCATATCCATACCTGCGTATCATACCTGCATTCACTCTTTCCTCATCCCTTAATATTTAGCCTTTCTTGGTCTTTTCATATTCTATACCCACATATACCCCATGGTTACATACATAAACTCTGTGTGTGTGTGTGTGTGTGTAATGCTGAACTCCCTATGAGAGAACATTTCTTTCTGAGGTTTTATGGCCTCTATTAATATAACAAATTTTAAGTCCATCCATTTTCTTGCAAATTTTTTGGAATGTCATTTTCCTTTAAAGCTGAATAGGATAATACTTTGGTTTTGGTGGTAGATGAGTTCATAAAATATATTTGATAACGAACATGCAAATTATCATATGAAGCTCCACAGTTTCCTTTCTAAATCTCTAACTGTATATAGTCTACTGCATTGTATAAACTTTGGGTTTGGTTAGTTTTTGTGTGTGATGTTTTTATTGATTAGTAAGTTTTTTTTTAATGATAAAGTATAAAAAAATTAAGTTTAAAGGTGAACCATTTTCCTGTTGTTGTAGGCACTCCTGTTGTAGGCTTGTGTGGAAAATAGGGGAAAGGTAATATATATGGCCCAGTGGTCCCCTACATGTCTGGACCACAGACACTATAGGTGTCAGACTTCAGGCACAAAGCTTTGCCTTGAAAAAAGCAAGCTAAAACATCAGCAGCCTAGCAAGTGAATTTGGCAAAAGTACGTTTCTTTGCATTTCCTAAGTATTAGCAATTAAGATGCTTTATGTGATAGGAATTTTAGGGAAAAGCACGATACTCACTAAGCCAGGTTATCTGTGAAGGCATTTATGGATGCACCTACTCAGGTCAGATGTAAGTGGAGCCAAGGGAGAGAGTGAGAGCCAGAGGTTCAGCTTCCGACCCTTGAAAGCATCTCAGCTGACCTGGGGAAGCTGCTGCATTTCTGCAGGTCTTGGCTTCATTATTTATAAAGAGGGTTGAACTAGATGATACCTATCATATGCTACAGTTCAAAAAGTGAAAGGGGGAGAAACGAAATTCAGTTTATTAACAAAGGAAATTAAATTATCAGCAGACTAATAATTTTTCATTTATTTACAAAGCTGACAAAATATTCTAAAACTGGTTTAAAAATGCTTATGAGTAGGATTGCTCAGGTCAATAAATCTGCTCTTGAAGTTTAACTATCAATTTCTCTTCTCTTTAATGATGTATCTTTCCTCTTTAGGTCTCAAAAGTTGCTGTAAAATCTCGCATTTCTTTGTAAAACATGATATAATTCATCCCAGTCTGGTGTTTCATCAACTTAACAGTTCTAATTGCCTTATTATCTGCTCTGGTGCAGTAGTAAAGCCCCTCAACATTTCATTTACCTTACAACAAGGAAACCCCATATATCTCAGCCTAAAGGAGATTATCTCCACCTTGTAGATGAGCAGAGGCATGAAGACTTAAAGCTCTCTGGAAAGCCAATACAATCTATCACTATTTAACTGTTTGTCAATGTTTATGCCTATCTCAACTCACATTTAATGGAGCTTTTTATTGTTATTTTCCACTATAAAATTCTAATGGCAGCTAAATGTCACTAATTCTCTTCTAAGTTTAACATGTACATTGCAATGTTACTTGGGAGACAAACTGATTTGGTAGAAGACATAAGGGCTTTAGAGTCATAAGACTAATTTGCATGTGTTCAAATCCTTGATGTGACTTCTGCCATCTATGTGGCTTCAAGTACATTACTTACCTCTCTAAACCTAGCTCCCACATAAAACAGAAAGGCCATTGTACAACATGCGAGTGAATATAATTTTAGGTATATTTACTGAACCAATGCTGCACATACAATAAATATTCAGTATCTTTTAGTAATATCCTCCTCTACTCATTAGCTCTCACTTCACTGGCTTCTGTATTAAACTGGACAGCAGACTGTTCACTCCAGTTACCAGTCTCTGGTAATACCTTGTGAGATCTACTTGCTGAGCTGCCAATACAACTGGGTTTTTGTTTGTTTGCTTGGTTGGTTGGTTGATTTTAGAGGTTTTATTCTGTTGTTGTTTAGTCTTTTTGAGACAGAAATTCACTACATAGCCTTTTCAGGTAGGCTTCATACTCATTATGTAGTCTGGAGTGGCCTTAAATTCACAGCAATCCTCTTGCCTCCGACTTCCTTTGTTTGATAGGAAGAAAACAAAATAGTTTCTGAAATACCTGACAGTACCATGTGTAAAAAAAAAATTTGTACCAAGTATTGTTTCATTTTATAAATGTGTCTGTATTGGTGCTCTTTTGTTGTGATACAAAACAAAACCTATTTCTTTTTATATATAATACAGCATCTCTGTGTGTTATTTAGGGCTGGCGCAGCTCTGGATCCAGGCCAGCAAGAAAACCTACTCGTAACATTTCTTACTCTGGTTTGGATAAAAATAGTTTGAAATGTGTTCTCTCCAGAAGAAACACATATCTTTGATTCTTCCTGCCAATCCTCACTACTATTGAGCCTTTAAAATTCAGTGTTTGAGATTCCAGATGCACCCTAGCATTATTCCTCCACATAAACAGTTAATAGAAACTGGAGGCTAACTGTGCTTTATGTGATCACTTCTCATTTTCTTTCCTTCATTTGAACCATAGTAGCAAGTACAATACTCCTTGAGGGAGGAGGGAACTCACAGGAAAAACAAAACAAAACAAAAAGCAAACATTAAAGGATTTCACAACTAAAAACCTAGTCACCTAAACAAGACAAAAATCTACAAAGTATTCCACAAGCTACAATTGTTTCAGTAGTTAGGACGAATATGTTGCTTTTCTAAAACACATATTAATATGGAGGTTGGGTTAGGGCTAGTAGGAAAAGCTTTTTCCCAAAATCACATGTCTGTGAAAATTAAAATGAGCTGAGAAGATGGTATTCAAGATACCAAAATGGTGAGTCTGATATAGCTATATATAATTTCTCTCCTCCTTCTCTGAGTAGAGTTTCGCTATAAGGCCCTTAAACACACAACACTCCTGGAAATGTAATGTTGTAATCTTTTTTTTTTTCCTACAAGCAACGACCTCATCACAACCAGCTTCATACATCAGAGTACAAACGGTATATCCAGGAAACCATGTCACTCAAGAGTGCTCTCCTTCTGGCTCTACCACTTTCAGCCTTTAAGCAAATTAAACTAAATTTCTTCACTACAATTATTTTATGTAAGTAATCACACTGGATGAAGGCCCAACAGATATCAACACTGTTGTACCAATACCTGTTTATGCTGTCAAAAAAAAAAAAAAAAAAAAAAAAAAAAAGCAGGAGATGGTAAGAAGAATTTAGATGAAGAAAATACTGGTACTCAATAATTTATAAAAGTGATAAAGGACTAACTTTTCTTAGTCGTTCTCATCACCTGATTTCGAATTATTATGTTATAGATTACTTATTTGTAATTCAAAGCAATGCTACATATTTGAATACTAGTTTTGCTACTGAAGTTAATTCTGGGTCACAATTAGTTTAATTATAAAGCATTGTACTATGGTTAACAATCACTAATTTCACAGTTGTAGCCATAAAATAGGGAAGATTTATTTTCACAGTAAATACAAACCTGTGCTAGAACAGGACATATCATTATGTGTTAAAGAGCCTGGATGAATCACTATCAAGTGAGAAATGATGCTGGTGTAGGGGGAAGGGGTCACCGCTGGCAAATCCGGAACAAGAAAGATCTGGTAAACAACAGCCAACATTCAGCACACAAGTAGATGGTCACTAGACAGCTGCTAGGGTAACTCCAGGGAAGCAACCCCCAGGCTCAGGGAGTGCATCACAATCTAGACAGACAGTGGTATTAGCAGCCAGCAGGGAGGCACTAGATCTCATCTCACTTCTTTTCCCACCCAAACTGTTCAAAACTGTTCTCTTGGAAAATATTTTTCCCTTGGGAAGACAGACAGATTTTTCAAGGGCTGTGGTAGATGCTTAACTCTGTAAGAAAGATGAGCTTCTATATACTTGCTGCTGAGGAAAGGAATAACTGTAGATGTCTTCAAATGTACTGATTGCCTCTGCTCCTTCGGTGGCACACTTCACGCAAAGAGCCAAGCATTTTTACTCATTTGGTTCCCAACAGGGCATTTCAGCCTTTAGGCACACTTCAAACTTGCTACATATCTTAGGGTTTCTATTGCTGTGAAGAAATACCATGGCCATGATAACTGGTAAAGGAAAACATTTAATTGGGACTGGCTTACAGTTCAGAGCTTTAGTCCACTGTCATCATGGTGGGAAGCACCGTGGCATGTGGGCTGGGGAAGTAGCTGGGAGTTCTACATCCAGATCTAAAGGCAGTAGGAAGAGACTGCTACACTGGGTCTGGTTTGAGCATCCAAGACTCAAAGCTCACCCCCAATGGCCATACTTCCTCCAACAAACAATGCCACACCTACTGCAACAAGGCCACACCTCCTAACAGAGACATAACCTGAGTATATGGAGCCATTATCATTCAAACTACCACACCACTCAAGACATGTTTTACTGAGCTGGGTGTGGCAGCCCATCCCTCTAATCTCAGCAAACAAGAAACTCAGGAGGGTAACTCAGATTCCAGGGTCAGCCTGGGCTACACAGTGAGTTTCCAAATTATCCCTAGCTACAAATGGTATCACAAAATTATTTAAAAACAAACAAAAATGTACTTTACCATTTCAATTATTGTGGAATTCATAAAACTGTAGACAAGCAGGCCATTAAACTAAAAATCTGATTATTAAACATAGAAAAATTTATCTTAACATTATAGAATGTACTGATTCTGAAATAAAGAATAATCATTAAATCCTATACATTTGTTTCTAATCAAAAGACAAAAGCTAACCAAAATTTTAAACAAATTCAAGCTCCACACTAACTCCAGTGCTAATCATTACCTTAATTAGATCAAATGCTAGGACCATATGTAACTCACCTGGAAGAGTGCTTGCCAAAGTTCTCATGAAACCCTAGGCTTGAACTAATCTACCAGTGCATAAACAGGCATGTGGCACAGGCCTAGAATCTCAGCTCTTGTGAGGCAGGAGAACCAAAGTTCAAGGTCATTCTTCACTAATAATCTAGTTCTAGACCAGCCTAGACTACTTGCCTCAAAAAATAAAATGTCAAATTATGACTAGGCCTAATTCTGTCTTTCAGTTGTTAACTTGGTCACAATAACAAACTGTACAAGGCAGTCTCTATTAACACTTTCTTCATTTTTAAGTTTGGCTAAGTTTTTTTTTTTTCTTTCTTTTCTGTGTATACTGATTTCAAACATGTGCAAGAAATAACAGAAAAGTATTTTGTACACACAGCTTTCATTTCTTGTACAATTGCTACTTTAAAAAATGTACCACTTGGTCATAGACTCAGATTAGGTGCTCTCATGTTTACTAAAAAATATAGAAACAGAGCCTCTCACCCTGGAAGCAGGGGTCAGGAAGCTGGAACTGATTGATGGAGGATAGAGAGTGAAGGTGATGGGGCCCACTGCTTCTAGAAGGCTGATGTGGACACATTCATGTAGGCTAGAATATGAAATCAAGACTAACCATGCTGACTCAGCAGGAGAGAAAAATCCAATTATAAACTTAAGGAATCACCAGCAATGAAGTGCCAATATCAAGCTTTGCACACACAATTTAAACCAGTTTCTGTAGGGCAAAAAGGGGAAGAACCACATTTGTGAAACTCTGAGCAAGACAATGGCCATGCTGTGAGAACTACAGAAGCTAACAGACTTGGAGCCAACTCTACTTGCTGAAAAACAGAAAATCTCACAGGCCAAACTGAAAAAGAAATGGAATTTTAAAGGGGAACTCTCATGAAGAAAGATAGTTACAAAGTAACTCCACAAGAGGTCTTCTAAATGCTTGATACCTGGAGGGGCGTGCTGGCAAGGGAAGTGGAGATTGTCCTTGAGACAGGTCTGTGGTGCTTTCCACATGAGCAACATGTAAGGGCAGATATCATATGAATAAAAGGCAGTCAAAAGGATGGAATGAGAATAAAGAGATTTACATACTTAAAAAATTATCAAAGCCCCCAGATGTCTAAATGTATTCAAATCATACATATATCACATTACTACATAATCCAGCCAACATATTTATCATTTACTTATATAGTCAGCTTCTTCAAGACATGGTTGTTTTTAAATTAAGCTAATTCTTTGTTTTAAACTTTTTAAAATTAATGTACTTGGCATGTGCATGAATGTAAGCTAGAGCACACGTGTGAAGGCAAGAGGATAATTTATGAGAATCTCTTCTCCTTCCACCTCCATGTGGGCTCCAGGGATGGAACTTAGGTGTTAGGCTTCACAATTCCCTTATCTGCTGAGGCATCTTGCTGGCCCTAGTTCTCTATTAGCATTATATGTGGAATATTATGAAAACATAAAACCCCTACTTTAAAATGCTATAAAAATAATGCACACAAAAAAATTCAAGATAGTATCCTAACTCACAGAGAATTGGTATTAAAGGTCACTTACAGTATTTTGAAAGAAAATTACATTTTAAGACTCTCCTCATATACATATATATGTTCATAGGCTACATTTTCCAATTATTTGACTCATTTCTGGGAAAAATCAATTACTTAAAATTTTATATAGATCTGAACAATACTGAAAAAATAAACTATGGCCTTACTATAGGAATTGTTTAAAAAAGCAAATCTAAGAACTATTACTTTCACTACATGCATCATTCTCTCTACCAGAGAAAAACAAACCTGCCCTTATTCCTCATGTAACTTCTATACAAAATTTATAGCAATCAAAATGCATACAAAGTAAAACTAATTCCAAGAACCTTAAGAGCACATGGATTCTAAACTCAAGCAGGTAGCAACAGTCTTCCAAGTATTCTGGAAGACATACAAGGCGGCTCTCATAGTTCACTCATGTGCCCACCAAAGGCTTAGGAAATGAACATGAAAGTGCTAGTCATTCTCTAAAAGGCTAATGCCTATTAACAGCTTAAAACAGGGCACAGTAGGGGGTTAATGTGTTGTTGTCTGAATCAGTCTCATCAGTTTAAGTACCTATTAGTCCTTATTAGCAATGTGCTAGCAAGGTGCTATTGGTCTTTTAAAGTTCTATCTGCTGCTTCTTATTCTATACTTTGACAATCATGTTTGAAACATAAACTCATGAAGTTTAGGTGTGTATATTTGTTAAATCTTAGATTCCTGCATTTTACAGTGTACTTCAAAGTGCCCTTTACTTTCAGCGTTATATTCAGAAGTAAGGTAATTTAAGTTATTCAGGTATCTGATTGTCTTAACTAGTTTTTATGATTTTTGCTGTTACATTTTTTTGAGATGAGTTCTCACTGTTTCCCAGGCTGCCCTTGAACTCATAGGCTCATGTGGGTTTTTTTGGCTTTGTATTACAGAAATTGGGATTATAGGCCACCACTATGCCTGGCTTAGTACTCCCCAAAATTTCCTCAGAGGGAAAGAAATAAAATGAATTTTCTAGCAAATAAAGCAACACACACTCAAATTCTTGCCAAGTGTGACCACTATTGTCTAATGGCTTGTTTTCAAATATAACAAATGGTTAATCTTTGGATATCATAATTCATTGTCTAAAAATTGGAAGTTCACAGCTAGGAATATAGTTCATAATTACTGATTGTCTGGCATGCAAAAAATCCCTGCATTTGGTCTCCACCACCACAAAGCCACAAAATGATAAAACAGAAAAATAACTTACAGCATAAGCCTGCTGAACTCATAAGCTTACAGTGTTAGCAGCAGTTTCCCTGCCAGCCTGGTCCCAGATTAGCTGAATAATCCTTAGTGGCAAGTGCACTATGGAGAAAGATGGCAGGGACAGGTGAGAGAGAGGTTCAGTGAGATGGTATGTAACAGTCTGGGGCTTAAGCAGCTGCAGACTCAACCCTGGAACCTGCTGCCTGGCCGCAGGATCCCCCTGGCTCTGGGCAACTGCAAAGGCAGTAGATGAATAAAGTTTCACTGTCTGGGTTGGTTCTCCTCGAAGGCCCTCGATGTCACTGGAGCCCAAGTTAATGTCGGTGTTCCAAGATGCTTGCTGACCCAGGCCTTGATGAAACCTGAGACCCATGCAGATTTATGCAGTCTGTGCCTCTGCCTGAAACCTTGGTGTTGATGTCCTCAAGTTTTGCTGCCTCCAGCGCCATGCTGATGTGACATATGTCTAAGCTCTTAGCCATGCAGCTGATAAGGGTCATAAGTGAAGTCATCAGTCCTGACACAGCCAACAGCTCTGTTGATGACTATAACCCATGTTATCACTGAAACTCAAGCGGGTGCACATGGTCTGGGCTGCAACCTGAAGCCTGTGTGCAGGAGAGCTGGCCCTGCCCATTGTACATTGGCTAGGGGGCAGCTGGCTCCAGCCACCACACCACTCTCCTCAGTTGATGACTTCTGGCGGAGATGCAGGTAGAGATAGGGGATTGGCCACTAGGAATCGGATCATGCTCTAGTAAACATATGGACAACACAAAATGAGCTTTTTCCCCCCTGTTGGGGGGGGGGAGAGGTCAGGAGGAGGTGGGGGTGAACATGGGAACACTGGAAAGTGGGAATGATCTGGATGCATTACGTAAGAATCCCAAATAATCAACAAAAAATTTAAATAATAATGATGGTAATGATGACAAAAAGCCCCCAAAGATGCCCTTCTTACCAAGTAAAAAATAACCAAACTTCACATATATTTTAGTATTATACAAATAGTAGTTATAGCCAACAAAAGAAGGTAATAACATAAGCATAAGACTAAAAATTGCTATTTCAAGTGGGAGAGTAGCACAAAATCAGTTTTTATTTCTGTTCTCATGCTAAGTGGGAGGTTTGTGTTATTAACATTGTTAAATATAGCTCAAATTAACAAAAAATTCAAAACTTTCTACTTTTCATAATTCTCAAGAGTCACTGCTATTCATCCCAAATTAAAATTCTGTTTCAAGCCAGTGAGATGGCTCAGTGGGTGAGCAAACTTGCTGTCAAGGCTGATGACCTAAATTTCAGCCCTGGGACCCACAGGTTGGAAGGAGAGAACTGACCTTTGAAAGCTGTACCCTGACCTTCACCTATGCACTGTGGTATACACACACACACACACACACACACAGAGAGAGAGAGAGAGAGAGAGAGAGAGAGAGAGAGAGAGAGAGAGAGAGAGAGAGAGACTAAATGCTAAAAACAAAACAAAACAAACAAAAAACCCTAAAGTCTCTAATTTGAGTAACAAAGCATATTGGATGGGGGGGGTGGCTCACATCTTTAATCCCAGCACTTGGGAGACAGAGGCAGGAGGATCTCTGTGAGTTCCAAGCCAGCCTAGTCTACAGAGCAAGTTCCAGGATAGCCAGGGCTACAACGAGAAACCCTATCTCAAAAAAAAAAAAAAAAAAAAAAAAAAAGGAAAGCATACTGGCTGGCCTGACACTCACATTCTCACACTGTACCCAATTGTTCAACAGAACTGAAATACTTCATACTAGACACTATTCTAAAGATACTGCAAATATAACTGTCTTAAGCAATGGGAACTCAAAAAAGTGTACAATGCTTTTCTGTTGTAGAATATTAGTTAAAGATTATGCTGTGAAATATTTGTTTAATGATGCAAAGGTATGTTATATTCTCTTATAATACATTTTTTTAACTCTGTAAAGCTGTGTTACTTTGCCTAAAACACCTGACTGTTTCTCTCTCCTGCTAGAAATAGGTGGGGCTGACATGCAGAGAATAAATTGGAGTAGGAGGGATGGAGGGAGGGAGAGATGGAGAAAGGGAGACAGGAAGGGAGGAAGGGAGGGAGGAAAGAAGGGAGGGAGGGAGATGCGGGAGAAAAAGGATATTTACTGACAGAAGTTTCTGTCCCACCCAGTCCCCCAGCCATTTAGCCCCAAATAAACACACAGAGGCTTATATTAATTATAAACTGTTTGGCCACTGGCTCATGCTTCTTATTGGCTGGCTCTACTAATTATTAACCCACTTCTAATAATCTGTATATCTCCACATGGTCTTGGCTTACTGGAGAATGCCTAGGCATCCTATCTTCCCAGTAGCTACATGGTGTTTCCTTGACTCCATCTGTTACCTTTCTCTATCCGTGTTTGGATTTCCCACCTGGCTAAATCCTGCCTGTCCACTGGTCAAAACAGCTTTATTCATCAGCCAATAAGAGAAACATATATTTACAACATACAGAAGGACATCCCCCATCAGAGTATGTCAGGGGCCATCCACCCAGCCAGACATGGACTAAGAAGGAAAGAAAAGATACACAGAAATACAGAAAGGTAAAAGCCCTGAGGCAAAAGGTAGATGTGATAATTTAAGAGAAGCTGGCTAGAAATAAGCAGAGCTAAGGCCAGGCATTCATAAGGAAGTAAGAATAAGTCTCTATGTATTTATTTGGGAGCTGAATGGCAGGACCCCAAAGAGCAAAGAGTAAAAAGAAAATGAACTACAATCTTCAGTGTTTTTAGAGGGACACATGAAAAGAAGTTACACAGAACTTTTAAAATCTAAAATTCCTCAGCTCCTGCCCAAATTTCTATGGTAAAATCACGACGGTTGAGGTCTAGATAAGGATTGCTTACTGAGCTAGTACAATGTTTTCAAAATACATTAAAAAAAATGACTGAGGACCATACAGAGGTGTGGTTTATATAAATTGGTAGTAATGCTCAATCAAAATTAAAACAGAAAGCCTAAGAAATATTTTGGCACTCAGTTCTAAAATTAGGAAAAATTAAAATATATTTAATTCACTTGCCCCCCCCCCAAAAAAAAAGGACTGGGAAGATGACTCAGTAGATAACTGGAAGCACAAGCAGGAGAACCTGAGTTCCCATGTCCAATATCCACACAGCCTGCACACCTGTAACCCCACTGTTGGGTGAGGGGAGGGGAGGGGAGGGGAAGAAGAGGGGGGGAAGCAAACATCACTGGGACCAACTGGCTGGCCAACTTGACCAAAGGACAGTGAGCTATGGGTTCAGTAAAATCCTCTTTCAAGGGAATAAAACAGAATGATAAAGCAGGACGTCCAACATTCTGCAAACACACATGCACACAAAGGCATACACTACATACACATTCATTACACACAAAAGTAAATGTGCTATTATGTTAAAATATCCAATTTTATAAAAAGTAATTCTATTTTCAAAATGAATAGTGAAAATGGTAGCACTTTGCATTTTTGCAGATCTTTGTCTAAATTCACAGAAGCAGCTGTATTCTTATATCTGCATTCAATCTGTTGTAGTGTCGCATAGCTCCTGGAAAACCAATGGAAAACTGAGCAAATGCCCATGAAAAAGGTGGCTGCGGGGATAGCTCCATCAGTGAAGTGCTTGCTGTGAAAACCTGAGGACCAGAGTTCAATCCCCAGGATCCAAATGATCAAGCTGGATAGATGTCAGGGGCTCACTAGTCAACTAGCATAGACAAATTGTAGATAGAGCCTAGATCCCAATCTCAAAAAACTAAGGTGGATGGTGTCTGAGGAAGAAAAATGGGCATGCCCTCTCCTCCCACACCAACACAAAGCATTTGAAAAGAGTAAAACATGTTCCAGAATTTCTACACAAATAACTTCTGCTTTACAGAAGAAACCCTGAAAGAAGCTTAGAGACTCAAAGGAATCCACTGAACACACTAAAAATCGCTGGCTTGGTGACAGGCACAGTAAGGAATGGAATGCTGTTTCTGCAAACCGCAATTCTTTGTAACACAGAGAAGTCTTTCTCTCACTGCCAACTCTTCAGTTCCAACCCTACTACTCTTATGCTTTAGAAACAGCAGTAACAATCTGTGGCAACGGGCACTAAGTCATAGTGACAGGCATGGATAGCTCTGTTGTGTGCTACTGCACAGCAGACTGACTACAGATGGCAATACATCTCAAAACGCTCGTAGAAAGGATGAAGAACCCACATTTAAACTTTATGAAATATATGCAGGTATTGAAACAATACCTGGTACACAATTAATATGGACAATTTTCAGTTATCACTTAAAAAGTGATATAAAAGTAAGTAACAAAGTGTAATAGTATTCACTTTATGAGATTTTGAATGTTCCCCTAACAAATGTTTGAGGTGATAGATATACCAATTAATATAAGCTACTTACTATAAATGCATTGAAACATTAAACTATACTCCATAATAGGTATGTACATTATTAGACAAAAATAAAGATTAAAAAAATAATTGTGCTTGCTAGCATACATATGTGACTGCATGTGCGGGTGCATGTATATGTAGGTCAAATGTTGATGTTGGGTTATCTATCTTCTCTACAGCTCTCAACCATATCTTTATTTATTTATTTATTTATTTATTTACTTACTTATTTGAATTTTCAAGACAGGATTTCCTTATGTAGCCCTGGCTGTCCTGGAACTCACTCTGTACATCAGGTTGGCCTGGAATTCACAGAGGTCCTCCTGCTTCTGTCTCCTGGGTGCTGGGATTAAAGGTGTGCCCCATCACTGCTGTTCTTCACCCGTTATTTCTGAGACAGCACCTCGAAGTGAATCTGTGGTTCCCTGTTTTCAGCTACTCTGGCTAGCCAGCAAGCCTCAGGGATTCTCCTGTCTCCACCTCCCCAGCACTGGGTTACAAGCACATATAGCAGTGCCTGCTTTTTGCACTGATGCTGGGATCTAACTCGGGTCCTTGTGCTTGCAGAGAAGGGAGCTTATCAACAGAAACATCCCCCTAACCTATAACTTTTTTAAACCCAGAAGAGTGGTACTATTTATAAGGGTAACTTAGTAACACACAGGCAAACAAAAATACAAACACAGAGACACAAACCTCATTCCACTAGTTAAGAGACCGTAGGGACAGTGTTCTAACTGATTCCATACAGACTACAAAACCTTTCTTCTAAAAATATAAATTTGTCTATCGTAGATTAACATTTATAACACTGAAACAATGCTTAAGGTTGGTAGTTTTTAAGTAAATCCTTGATGTTTTATATCATGTCATCCTGAAGAACGAACATTTAAGGGTGGCTGTTTGTTACAGCCCACGGTTTTCTCTTACCTCTCCATTTCTAAGTCTCCTATTTTCAAGTTACAAAGTAAATAGTTCCAGATTGCTAAGCCTGACAAGAATCCTGTCAATGAACTTTTTCCTAGTTTCTAACAAAGCTGGCAAATAACACACCTACTTTATGAAAACCATTAGACACTATCTTTTTGACTCCTAAAAAGTTGAGAACTGCTCAACCTTAAAAAAAAAATCTTCATATATTTTAACATAATACAGAGTCCTTAGAATTTAACATTAGATATGAAAATTATACTACTATATTAAATTTAAGTGCACTTCAGTGGACTTAACGGGATTCAAAGGTTTTATAGAGTATAGTACAGTACAGCACAGTAATTTCAGAGACTATCTTTTTATTAAAAGTATAACAGTACTATTAAGAAACTGAGAGTATTTACTGTTACCCTAATGCTTATTTGTTTCATTATGCTTTATAAACAAATCTTTGTAATGGACCAGGTGAGGACATGAACTTATTTGCACATGAGCGCGCGCGCACGCACACACACACACACACACACACACACACACACACACACACACGAGAAAGAGAGAGATAGAGATCTCCACACATCAAGAGAACCATGAAATATTTTGGAGGGGCAAGAGTCTCAACAACCAAAGAATCCAGTTAGAAACAAAACATTGAAGAGGATCTACAAATACTGTAATCCAGCATAAAACTATAGGAACAGGGCAAGGTGATACAGCAAGTAAACACACTTGCCAAGGAAGCTTAGTGACCTGGGTTGGATTCCTGGAATCCCCCCCTAAAAGTGTAAAGAAAGAAATGTATCATAAAGTTGTCCTCACCCCTCCCAACATACATAAATACATGTGCATACACACAATAATAAATGAAAAAATTAAAGAAGTATAGGGATGTCTTCTAACACTTACAAATCACAATGTGTTTTGGAAATTAATGTTCCCTAAAACTCACTCAAATTGTATTGCCACTACAATAAACTTAAGTACAGAAAACAATACAATTGGCCTTGCCTCCGGTGTTAATAACAGGGATACGAGGTGTTTGTTCTATTAAAAAGAGAAGAGTTTTGCTGGGGTTTGGAACCAGAGTATCACCTCAACAACTAATGAGAAGAAAGCATCACACAGCCCCAGGAACTACTTAAACATGCAAGCCTCATACTCTTTCCTTCTCCAAGGCCAGTCAGACACTTCGCAAATAACTAAGAAACAAGATTTTATCACAATTTTTTAAAAAATCAATTTCTGAGTTTGTCCTGGGATCCACATCATTCATCCTTAAGTCTTCTACTCAGTATTTATATGTTCTCACAAAAACAATACTGCTACAATGGTTTCTTTAAGTCTTTCCACAATTCCTGCAGAGATAATGACCAATGGAAGTATTAAGAGTGGGACCTCCAGAAGGTCATAAGTTGATAAATGTTCTTCCCTTGTAAAACGATCATATTGAGAGGTTTCACATAGGGCTGGATCCTTCCTTGCCCTCTGATGGGAGATGTCATTCTGTAAATATGTTTCTCCATTGGTTAATGAATAAAGCACTGTTGGCCAATGGGAAAGCAAGATAGGCGGGACTAGGAGACTAGGAGAAGAGAGGAAGTAGTAGGGAGGAGATTCAAGATGTAGGACTGAGAGAGAAGAATGCAGGCTATCTCTCCAGTAACATAAGACCACGTGGAAATACTTAGATTAATAGAAATTGGTTAATATTTAAGACAGAGCTAGCCAGTAAGAAATGCTAGTAACAGGCCAACAGAATTATATCTAATACAGCGTCTCTGTGTATTAGGGGCTGGCGTGGTGGTGGTGGGCTCAGGCTGCTAGGCTCAGGCTGCCGAGAAAAACTGCTCATAACAGGCCTCTCGTCAAAGCACTCAAGGTACCACCTTGATATCAAAAGGAGATCCTGAACCTCTAAACCTGTGAAAAACATTTCTATTAATTGTAAATTGCCTAGTCTCATATTTTTTGTTACAGAGCACATACCAAGACAGCATTTGACATATACTGATCACTTGCTATGTATCAGGCATTTGAGCTAAGTGATTCAAACAGTTACCTTACTTAATTTTCTTAATAACAATATGAAAAGGATACTACTGTCAATTCCATTTTCAGCTAAGAAAAACGGGGCTTCCAAAGGCTAAGCAGCTGTCCTAGATGTGATATGTAGTGAGTGGAATCTGGGGTTCTGTCTGCTTAACTCCCATAAGCAGAAGTAACTAGAGAAATTATTATGCAGTAATAACACTGTTTCAGTGGCTTTCACTTACTGATTAGATCAAGTTCAAGAACATTACAGGGGAAGCATCATTCATCTGTTAGTAGCAAAGAACTTTCACTGGGTACTATTAGTTTTTAACACTGTATCAGATGCTTCAAATACAGTAAGAAATTCTGAGAACCTGCTAAATAAGTGTTCTGTGTGTGAATCAGCCACATCCATGACAAATTATCAGCACTATCAGTGCTCTCTAGGTAGTTAACAGCATCTAACAAGACACTATGAAGCTCTATAAATGTACTGTCAGAAATAACCAACTAGAACAAAAATGTCAAACATCTAAGATTCTATTTCCTAGAAATGTAGACTGCATCTATTGGCATAATTTTGAAACCTTACTACAGAATCTCACCACTTCCACCAAATAATAATATGTACAATGGGGGGAGAGAGAGGGAGAGAGAGAGAGAGAGAGAGAGAGAGAGAGAGAGAGAGAGAGAGAGAGAGAGCACCCTGTGCACATATACAAAAGATCCTTCACTTTCCAACCCAATTTGCAGAATATATTCTGTGTTGGGAAAATGGTGATCATGAACAGCCTTGGCTTTTCTCTTTCCAGCTTGAAGAGACATATGGTTGCAGGGTACGTGTCTCCTGCTTGCCAAGTAGCTGGCAGAAGTAGATGGCAAGCCAACCACCTGCATTCCACTTTTATACTGCCTCTGTCTATGACTTTGCTAAACTGATTACAAAACTTCCAAAGACACTAGATAAATTTTAAAGTAAGACAACAACCATTCTGGTTGACTTTAAACTCCAACCAAAGAGGTGTGGTACAAAGGAATATAAAGGGAAAACGAGGCTAGCAAAGCTAACAAGTCATTTACAATGCTGTTTATAACCTTTACCACACAACGCCCATCACACTTCCATCCACCATTACTTTAAATACAGGAATGTGCCTGAAGCCAAAGCTTAGGAAAGAAACCTTTCTGTCTACCTAACTATAAATACTTTTCATTTCTTATGTCACTATAATACATATTAAAACTAGGAAGGATTTTACTTAATTTTGTTTCCAGGTCCTGCTATGTAACATATTCTGTATATATGTATATAGACAACACATTCTTATACCATAAGTATATACAAACTTGGGAAGATGGCACCATTTGGGAATAGTGCTTTAGTTTAAAAAAAAAAAAAAAAAAAAAAAAAAAAATCAATGTACTGTCCCTGCAGGTTCCTGATGTAAAATTCTATAATCAAGGCTTGTAGATTTGTAATTATGGTGTGTCAGCTACATTTAAACAAGAGTGTTAAAAGATTGTTAAAGTTAAAGCAACACAATTGCAGTGTGAATTGTCCCAGTCTCATTCTAATCTCCTGGTGTCACTTTCATTTAATCAGAGGAAAACTATGGGGCAATGTCAGTGAGATTTCTAATACTTTAACACTCTTACTTCACACTGGATTTTAAGCTATTACCAATCTAAAATGGTTATAAAAAGATATACTAATAAAGTTTTTTTAATCAATTAGTTCACCCACCAGAGGGCTAGCTTATCAGGTTTAACTAAAAGTTGGCTTTAAAGTCAAAAGTCACCTTTTAAATTAAAGGTGGATTAAAATATTTTTTCTTGTATAATTTCTTAAGTCATTTATTTATTATATGTACATATGTGTGTATATATATATATATATATGTATGTATCCTTATTTTACATATCAATCCCAGCTCCCTTTCCCTCCTATAGCATTTCTTTTTATCATATGTCTAGCAACAAACATCTTATAAACACAAATCCTACTTGGAAAAGTAGACAAAAGTCACTTAACTAAAACACCACATCTTGACACACAGAGTCAAGAAAACAAATCCTAACTTCCCTCTACTTTAATAAAAATATTTCCAAGCAACTAATACAGGGGGGAAAAAAGGCTACCATAGCAAGGATTTGTATTTTTGTCACACCTTTTAAATTAAATAAGGCCTGATGTATACAGATTAACAGTATATAGGTATATCCTCAACAGCCTCCAAATAAATTACAGCATATACAAAATAGAGAAACAGAAGCTTGGTACACAGAAGACAACCAATCATGTAGTTTTGTGGGATGTTTGCAGTTTTAACAGAGAATGTTCCCCATCCTAGGAAACTACAGTTCAAGAAAATTAGGACAATTGATGCCACTTAAAGATTTAGACTAACTGTATAGTTATATTTATTTTTATATCAACTTCACATATTAAAGTCACCCAGGAAGAGGAACATTCAATTAAAGAATTATCTCCATCAGATTGACCTGTAGGCACTTACTTGACTAATGACTGACATGTGAACACCAAGCCCTGGGCAGTGCCACTCTGGAGAGGTGGTCCTGGGCTGTATAGGAAAGCAGACTGCACAAGCCCTGGGAAGCAAAGCTCTAGGCAGTGCTCCTCCACAGTCTCTGCTTCAGTTCCTGCCTCCAGAGTCTACCTGAGTTCCTGCCTTGGTGTCCCTCAGTGTCCCACTGTTATCTGGAAGTTAAAGATGAGATAAGCCCTGTCCTACTTAACTTGCTTTTGGTAGTGGTGTTTATCACAGCAAGAAAAAAAGTAACTAATACACAGATCAAATCTACCAACAATGCCCACTACTGTCCATGCATTACTTAGCTGAAATGCTTGGGACCAAATGTGTTTCAAATTTCAGGATTTTTCAGATTTGGGGATATCTGTATAAACTTTACCAGTTGAATATCCCATAACTGCAAAACCTGAACATCTTCAATGTCGAATCAGCACTCAGAAAGTTCTGCATTTCTAAACATTTTGAATTTCAGATTTTCCAGTTAGGGATGGTCAATCTGTACGGAGTCACATGTTAACAAAACTGATTGCTCAGAGAAATGTCATTTAATTACCTCTAGCTAGCGCACATGTCTATTTTTATAGCCTGAATTAATCCTAAAAAGAAAAAAAAATCTTTGTGACTGAGAGGACATACTTAATATTTAAGAACTCCTCTTCATCAGAGGCTCAGACCAGGCCAGCCTCACTGCTGTCCAACATTCTTCCTAAGTAGACTCTTTCCTGTTCCTAGTGACTTATTCTCTCCTCTGACTTGTTATCAACAGGTTACATTCCTCTGGGGTGAAGCTCTTACTACTTTCCACTTGTGTTGGTTTGAATGAGATGGTGTGGATTATTTGGCAAATTCCAAATCTCTACCCCAGCATCCCAGTTGTAATCAGAAACTTTGCTTCATTTGCTTGCTCTGCCACTAACTTGAAGTACTACTTTAGAAACATTTCAGGTTTTTTAAACTTCCTTAAACGTGTTCCTGACCGAGAAAAACGTTTACAATGTATCACAACGCCAGCCACTATTTACTTGCCACATACTGTTACCAAACAGCACAGTAGGCATTTCTTTCAATAACTGAACACCAGGGGAATTTAGACTCTATCTTACAAGTTCAGTAAAAGAGGCATAGTGCGACGTGATATGTTCTAGAATACATAAAAATCAATGGTAGAATCAAGATTTGGAGTCAAGTCAGGCCGTGGTGGTGCACACCACTGATCCCAACACTTGGAAGGCAGAGGAGGGGGGAATCTCTGTGAGTTCAAGGCCAGCCTGGTCTACAGAGAAAGTTCCAGGTGAGCCAAGGATACACAGAGAAACTGTCTCAAAAATACATAAATAAATAAATAAATAAATAAATAAATAAATAAATAAAATAGAAGTCAGCCACAATTCAGAGCCAGCTGTGCATTTCCCTACCACTCAGGCCATCTCCCAGCTGCCTTTGTAATAATAAATGTTTCCAAAGTCCTGTGCGAAGAACTAAAACTTGGGGGCAGACTCTCAAAAGTGACTTTCCTTTCCAGGTTGTCCTCCCTCTGATGGGAGTAGCAATAACCAGCGGAGAGAGAGATGGGCCAACAGGGGAAAGCTATTCATTCCCACTGCAGCAGAATGACCTGCTTCGCAAGGAGGCTGTGTATCTCTCTTCTTGGAATGCTTCACAGTCTGATCACCTTGGATCTGAACAAAATAGTCCTAATGAGCACTGAAGCACGTATAAACAGCCGGGAGTCCAGGCAAATCACAGGCCCGGCCTACTCGTGGGAAGCAGCATCCCACAGCTCTGGGGCGTGCTTCGGAGGAAAAGTTTGCAGAGATGCTCAAGTTCCCGCCCCGCCTCGCAAAGTCTGGGAGTCGGCCATGTCGGAGCCCGGGGTGCCACCGCCGTCTCTTCTGGGTGAGGCCCGTGCTCTCGGCGGCCCCTAACCCTGAGGGCTGTCGAGTCACCTGCGGCCAGGCCAGGGTGGACTCCGCCTCCCGACCGCCAAGTTGAGCGAGCGGCCGCCCGGCGCGCGCAGGCCGAGGCCCCGCAGCCGCAGGCCGCCCTCCTCCTCCCGGGCCGCGGAAGCCGGAGGCGCCTGGCCCCGAACACCGCACGGAGCACGGCCGGTCCGGCGCCTCGGTCGCCCCGGGCCCTGCAGGCTGGGCGGCCAGGCCAGCGCCGAGGGCGGCTCCCGGCCAGCGCCGGCCCGGACCTGTGCGGCCGGCCCCTCGCGTCCCGCCCGCCGAGGCCTGGGCGCCGCGCCCGCCTCGGGCCTACGCTCCGCCGGACGCCCCGAGCCGTGAGGAGAGAAGGGCAGGCAGAGGCCGCAGCGCCGCGGGCCGCTCCTTACCGCTTCACCACGCCTGTCTTGATCTTGATCTGCCTCACGCGAGGATCGGCCATGGTCCCCAGAGCGCCGCGGGAAGGAGGGGCGGGGCTGCGCGATGCGCCTGCGCAGAAGGGGCGGTGAGGGGGTAGGCGTGGTGTGGAGGATGGGCGCACGCGCACCCTGGAGCCCAGCCCCGCCCCGCCACGCCTCCCCAGCCTGAGCCTGCAGTCCCCGACTCTAAAGGCGGCTGCACCGGGTGCTAAAGGGCTGCCAGGTCTCCCACCATCTGCTTCTCCCTATCCTCCTTGTGCTTGGTTTGGGCACGAGGTACACTTTTTTACCCCCTAGTCTCCACAGCCTGAGTTAAACTTTCTGTTCCTGAGAAATTGGGCAGATGATCTACCTAATGGACAGGGTGACCCTAGAAACCATTGTCAAGGATTGTTTTGGTTTTCATTGTCTGTTGTGGAATGGAGAAAGCTACCTGTATTTTGATGAAATAAAATACCACCGTGCAGACAGTCAAAATAAATCTTCACCCTTTTCCTAACAAAATGTTTGTAGAACCAGTGGGTGGTGGCATGAGAGGTAAAGGCAGAAGGATCTCTATGAGTTCAAGGCCAGCCTGGTCTACAGAGCTAGTTCCAGGACAGCCAGCGCTAAAAAGAAAACCTGTCTTGGGGGGAAAAAATTAAAGAAAGAGAGAGAGAAGTTTGTAGGGTGTGACTTAGGTAAGTTGTCATGCCCTGCTTGAACTTGGAGAAAGAAGACTCTGGGGGTAAGGAAGTTCCTCCTAGCCTACATTTTAGCAAGTTTGTTCAAAGTCCAGCAAGACTCCCTGTCCTGAGACATACTAGCTCCCTAACCCTGTGACAGCAAACAGCTCAGTGCATTAAATACAATGTACCTACTTGGCTTAGAAGGTAGTAGCCTTTGCCTCCAAGCCTGCTGACCTGAGTCCAATCTGCAGGGCTCAAAATGGACAGAAAGAATGAACTTCTTCAAGTTGTCCTTTGACCTCCACGAGTACACCATAGCATGCAAACACACTCAGGCACTCCTGCATACTAAATACATGGTTTGGTTTGCTTTAGTTTATTGCTTTTTCAAGACAGGATTTCTCTGTGTAGCCCTGGTGTCCTGGAATCCCCTCTCTAGAACAGGCTGGCCTTGAACTCATATAGAGATCTGCCTGCCTCTGCCTCCCAAGTGCTAGGATCAAAGGTGTGTGCCACTGCTGCCCAACTATAAAGATGATTTTAAAAAATTAATTTGCCCCCTTGAGAAGAGTTAGAAGGCTAAACATTTGGAACAGAAGTTAATATTGTTTGTCCTATGCTTTAAAAATGCCTACAATGGCAACAAAATGGCAGAGACCCCTCCACAAGAGGACACACTGGGCATAAGTCACTCAGGAACCCCAGGAGGACTTCTCTTGTTTCTGATGGGTGTTTTAGATACTTAGGTTGATGATATTATCTATGTGTAGACCTGCTCTTTCTTACTGAACACATGATGTACTCAGTCCCTTGAAAGTAAAAGTCTGGAGACCATAGATCATTTTTGTCTGGAATGCCAAATACCACCACTAGTGTATCTTAAATAGTCAACATTCAAAAATCATTGTGTGGCACACAGGGTGTGGGCATGTAACTCAAGAAACCTATCTTACGTGTGGAGTTCTATCCTTTAAAGAATACAGGACCGTGGCACTTAACCTACCTAGAGACCCATAGGAAAAAAGCCCACTTTACAGGACGGAATGTACATTAAATCATCCAGCTCAGTCCCTAAACACAACAGACACTCAACAACTTTTCAGACATGATTTGCATTAGAGGCATTCTCCACTGTGCTCTAGAGCCTCTCTCTGTTGAAGCGCGCCGCGCGCACGCGCGCACACACACACACACACACACACACACACACACATGCATGCACAGAGAGAGAGAGAGAGAGAAAGAGAGAGAGAGAGAACTCAGGCATAGCCTCCCTTGTTTCCTTATTTCTTGGTACTGTCCTTCACTTGACTGTCTTTACCCTTTCTGACATTTAATATACTTCCTGTCTTAATGGTTGGCTCTGGAACACCCTTCAGGATCAAAACCAGCTCCCAAGGAAAGTCTTCCAGGGCTGACCTCTGCCTATGCAGTACTCCAGAAACACATTGGTAAATTCTATTATATGTACATTTGTTTGGGAACAATTCTGCTTGAGTTCTTTACAAGGGTTGTGCTCACCGCTTTAGCTGGAGTATAAGCATCTCTAGAGGTGAGAACCTTGACTTTCATAAATCTTTCTCCTAAACCTCCATTTGTGTGATGTACACAGCAGGTGCTAAATTCAATAACTACTATTCTCTAGCTGGCTGGCACAATGAACTACAATCCCAAGTGATACACAGCAGAGCTGTGAAATATAGGGGAGGAGACAAACACACAGCAGCAGAGTCACCAAAGCAAACACTGTGAAGGACAATGGAAGCTGCAAACCATGCACCAACGAGGGGACACGGAGGCCTTTGCTACTGCCCAGGACCTTTCGGCCACCACAGATAAAACCATTTGACTCATCACATTTTCCTTTTTGCCCAGGTTTTCAGACCTTCCAGGCTCAGTTTTGTGCTAATTTGCAGGAATTCCTTTTACACACACACCTACTCTTTCTCCCCAACCCCCAACTTTGGAGCTGTCCTTTGCCCCTTATACCATTTAGTTCTTGTCTGTGCTTTGGGTGTAAATTGCTACCTTCTGTATGCAATTCAGCAGCCCAAAGACTGTTGCTGCAGCTGCTGCTGCATGTGTTCAATCCCAGGCTCTCCAGGACAGTTTGTGTTTATCTGTGTCTGTGTAGTCTACATTGTATGCTTGGGGCTGTAAAGTAACAATATGGAGTATGGCAAAGGGTTTTTTAAAGCTTCTGTTAAATTTTAAGTGGAAGTTCTTATTAGCCACGTGGGCGCCATTTGTAGGGAGTACGGTTTTTCCACCCGCCGCCAGGTCTTATCCCGCCGCCGCTGCGCCAGCCCCAAATAATGCACAGGGACTCTGTATTTGATACAATGCTATTGGCCAGGTGCTAGTTTCTTATCGGCTAGCTCTGTCTTATTAACCTATTTCTATGTATTTCCACGTGGCCTTACCAGCAAGAGGCGGCTGGCAGTTCTATTCTCTCCAGACTCTCCATCTTGGCTCCTCCTTACTACTTCCTCTTTCCTCCTTGTCTCTTAGCCCCTCCTATCTTCCTTTCCTATTGGCCAACAGTGCTTTATTCATTAACCAGTATGAGAAACATATATACAGAATGACATTTCCCATCATCAGTAGGGACTTAAATGAACTTGTTCCAACCTCTTGACCTCATAGCATTTGTTAAGGATATGTGTACGGAGTCAGACCAACCTGGGTCAAGTTCCAACTCTTCTTTTTCCATTAACTGTAACTCTCAATTTCTTAACATCTCTTAGCCCAGTGTCTTTATCTGTAAGGTGTAGAAGATGGTAATAATGCCAGCCTCGTAAGATTTTCACAGAGCTTAAATGGGTGCTGGTGTTTGTTGGATATGTCATCTGGGAAAAGGGTACTAAATAAGGAAGTGTTCACACAATAGGATATGAACATAGAGATGTGAGTGTTATCATTAATATCAATGACATAAGAGTGACTCAGTGTTTGGTCATTTTATATGACCAAGACCATGTTTAATTTATTCACCATTGTATCCCAGCACGTAGTTATATCTAGAACATAGTAGGCACTCATATTGTTTTAGGCCTTTCTTTCTTCTTATTTTTCTTTCTTTCTTTCTGACAAGGTATAGCTATGTTGCCCAGCCTGCCCTTGAGCACACTATGCTCCTCCCTCAAAGTAGAAGAAATTATAGGGAAGTGTCATCATGCCTGGCAACATACATTTCTTCAGTAAATAAGTAAGCTGCTTTGAAGAGCTCTTGGGTTTCCATTTAATCATACATCACAGAGACTGACTGCTCATTCCAGCAAGATGATGATAATAACAACATGAAAGCCCCTTCCCCTCCCCACATACACCCATATTCTTCTCTGCCTTGCTCTGACAAACAGCTGCAGAGATAGCTCAATGAACAAAATGATGCTGTCCAGGCATGAGGACCTGAGCTCAGATACCCAGAACCTATGTAAAAACCAGGCATAGCCGTATATACTTAGAACTCCAGGGCTGGGATGGGGCAGAGGGTGCAGGCTAGAAGATCCCCAAAGGACTGCTGGCTGGCTGTCCCAAACATCAGGCCCTAGGTTCAGAGAGAGAACCCGCCTCAAAAAATAATGTGGAGAATAATATAGGACAATGACCAGAGTCAACTTTAACCTCTATATGTGCATTCACAGGAGAATGCACACACACACTTGCACACACATGTATGCATATCACACACACACACACACACAAGTTGTGTGATGTTTTACTCTTTTGGCTCTTCAGTCTTTTGGACTCTTTGGGGAGCCCACCATCCAGCTCCCCAATAAATCACACACAGAGGCTTATTCTTAGTTAGGAATGCCCGGCCATAGCTTGGCTTGTTTCTGCCAGCTTTTCTTAACTTAAAATATCCTGACTACCATTTGCTTCCAGGCTTTTCCCTTCTCTTACTTCTGTATATCTTACTTTTACTCTTACTCTGTGGCTGGCTGGCTGGCTGGCTGGCTGGCTGGGTGGGTGGCTGGGTGGCTGGGTGGGTGGCTGGGTGGCTGGGTGGGTGGTTAGGTGGCTGGGTGGCTGAGTGGCTGGCTGGCTGGGTGACTGGGTGGCTGGCTGGCTGGATGACTGGCTGGCTGGGTGGGTGGGTGGTTGGGTGGCTGGCTGGCTGGGTGGCTGGGTGGCTTGGGTGGTTGGGTGGGTGGCTGGCTGGCTGAGTGTCTGGGTGACTGGGTGGCTGGCTGGCTGGCTGGCTGGGTGGTTGGGTGGCTGGGTGGCTAGGTGGCTGGGTGGCTTGGGTGGTTGGGTGGGTGGCTGGCTGGCTGGGTGTCTGGGTGACTGGGTGGCTGGGTGGGTGGGTGGCTTGGGTGGTTGGGTGGCTGGCTGGCTGGCTGGGTGGGTGGCTGGCTGGATGGCTGGGTGGCTGGGTGGTTGGGTGGTTGGGTGGCTGGGTGGCTGGCTGGCTGGCTGGCTGGGTGGCTGGGTGGCTGGCTGGCTGGGTGACTGACTGGCTGGGTGGCTTGGGTGGTTGGGTGGTTGGGTGGCTGGCTGGCTGGGTGGCTGGGTGGCTGGGTGGCTGGGTGGCTGGGTGGCTGGGTGACTGGGTGACTGGGTGGCTGGGTGGCTGGGTGGGTGGCTGGCTGGCTGGGTGACTGACTGGCTGGGTGGCTGGGTGGCTTGGGTGGTTGGGTGGCTGGGTGGTTGGGTGGCTGGGTGACTGGGTGGCTGGGTGGCTGGGTGGCTGGGTGGCTGGCCTCTGATGTTCTCCTCTTCCTTGTTTCTATTTATGCTCTCTGCCCACCAGCCCTGCCTATCCTTGCTACTGCCTCTCTATTGGTCATTCAGCTCTTTATTATATCATCAGATGTTTTAGGCAGGCTTCATGGAGTTTAAAACAAAACAAAACAAAACAAAAAGCAACACATCTTTACATCATTAAATAAATGTTCCACATCATAAACAAATTAATACACCTTAAAATAATATGCCCCAACAAGAGCAAGAGAAAGAGAGAGGAAGAGAGGCCAGGAGAAGAGACAAATGTATGGAAGAGGTCAGGATTACCCATAAAGGTTATAAATTTAGTATTTAGATGTCAACACTCATCAAAGAGCATCTAACACCGTGGAGGACTTAATGACCAGCCTGCATGGTGACCCCCTACAGTGTCACACAACTTGTCTATCAGCCCTGATGGTGCTGGTCTTTGACCAGAATAGCTATAATGGCAGGGGATGGGAGCTGCAGCAAAGAGCCCAGAAGATGGCCACCAAGGACTCCTGCCTCCTGGTGTTTATGCTCTGTGTAACCCTCACCCCATAAGTATGAACATGCTGACTCAGTTCTAACTAACAGTTTATGGCAGAAGTGAGAAGTCACCTTTTACATTAAAGTTTTTTTGATTTTCGGTTTTTTTGTTTGTTTTGTTTTGTTTTTGTTTTCTTGTTTTTTTGAGACAGGGTTTCTCTGTGTATCTCTGGCTGTCCTGGCACTCACTCTGTAGACCAGGCTGGTCTTGATCTCACAGAGATCCACCTCGCTCTGCCTCCCAAATGCTGGGATTAAAGGCATACGCCTCCACTTCCCGGCAACACTAAAGTTTTTAAATGGCTCTCATTTGCGGTACACTTTCTCAGATTTTTTTCAAGGAATCCACGGAGGAGGTTCACCTGAAGCTCTTCAGCCATGTTTCTGTTGGAGTTGATCCAAAACTAACTAATGTTAACTATCTCTTGAAAGTTACAGGAGTGGGGCTCTGGTTCTCCACTATTGACTTTACAGTTCACCTCTGCTGACCTTTAACCTCAATACCCCAACTTAGCCAAATAAAAGCCTACCGTACAGATGCTTTCAGTGAATGTTAAGTGTCTATTCTTCCCACCACTGGCGATACAAGTACACGGTGGAGATAGATTCTAAATGGATGAGAAATTAGTGTGGCATATAGGCCCTGCCACACAATGGAGATTCCACAGGGTAGTATTAGCAACCATTATTATGAATCACATTGTGGTTATTATTAGTCACAAAATAGATTGTGATTATTAGCCAGGTTAACTTTCAGTTGGACCATATCTGCATTTTAGAAATCTCCCTCACATCAAACTTAGCTACCTCAAGTACCTCTTTTCTCTGAAGAACACTCTTATTGGGGCTTTAGTCATGACCCCTTGGTTCTTATCATTTACCTCCTCCTCCTCTTTGAGTCTGGACTACATCTTCTCTTTCTTGCTCAATCCCTGACCCCTGTATCTGTTCCTCACATGCCCTGCACATTTCCATCTCCCAGTGTAGTCTATTTAGGCCTCCTACTTTCCAACACATCATTTCTTCCCTCTAAGCCAGTGGTTCTCAACCTGGGGGTCAAATGACCCTTTCACAGGGGTCATCTAAGACCAGAGGAAAGCACAGTTATTTTCATTATGATCCATAACAGTAGCAAAATTACAGTTGTGAAATAGCAATGAAAACAATTTTATGGGTTGGGGTCACCAAAATATGAGGAGCTGTATTAAAGGGTTGCAGCATTAGGAAGACTGAGAACCACCGATCAAGCTTTTAGGTCAATAAAGTCATCCAACTATGCTGAAATTGTCTTGAATGTTGTGCCTGATCCAAATACTATTGGAAATAGTATTCTTTCTTGTTTAAGAAGGATGGGAGGAAGGTGGTGGTGGCACATGCCTTTAATACCAGCACTGGGGAGACAGAGGCAGGTGGATCTCTGTGAGTTCAAGGCCAGTCTGGTCTACAGAGTGAGTTCCAGGACAGTAGAGCTGTTACTCAGAGAAACCATGTCTTGAAAAACAAAATAAAATTTACAAAAAAAAAAAAAAAAAAAATGGAACTTGTGATTTCAAATGGAGGTTCTGGACTTCATACCTTTCAAAGCTCCGGCCACAGCTGATTTCATGGTCAAGGTTGCTATGAGTAGGTTTTTCCTAGCTGGTCAGGGCCCATAGCTGTGCCAGCCCCACATAACACACAGAGCCGCTGTATTAGATATAAAGCTGTTGACCAGTTACTTGTTTCTTATCGGCTAGCTCTGTCTTAATTATTAACCCATTTCTGTTAATCTAAGTACTTCCACATGGTCTTATCTGACCGGAGAGAGGGGCTGGCATTCTTTTCTCTCAATCCTCCATCTTGGAACTCCTCCCTCCTCCTACTTCTCTCCTCTTTGTCTCCTAGTCCCGCCTATCTTGCTTTCCTATTGGCCAACAGTGCTTTATTCATTACCCAATAAGAGAAACATTTTTACAGAATGACATCTCCCATCACAAGGTGAAAAACTGATCCTGCTAATGAGCTTTTTGAAAGTGAGGTTTTTACTACAAAATACAAGAGACTTACATGTACACAAATAAGAGTATGGCTCAATGCATCTTTTGTACAAAAACATAACCATGTAACCAACATCCAGAGTAAGAAAGATAGTATTGGCAGTGGCCCCAGAACCTCCTCTAAGTTTTTCCACACACCCACTTAAGAAACCAATGTTTCAACCTCCAACATCACAGACTGTTTTTTATGGAAGTTCAGTGTCAGCTACTCTCGTGTTGCTATGAAGAAACATCATGACCAAGGCAATGTATAAAAGAAAGCATTTAATTTGGGGCTTGCTTACAGTTTGGGTAAGTCATTTCCATCATGGTGGGAATCATGGCAGTAGGCAGGCCTAGATCTAGAGCAGTAGCTAAGAACTTACATCCTGCCCTGCCTCTTCCCCATTGCACGTGATCTCTGTAGCATCGCATCTTTTTCTCTTGGTTTATTTTTCAGTGGTTTATTGTACCTGTAGGGGCACTGTTAACTGTCTCCCCCCAACATCTGGTGCGGGTATCCTTTCTCCTTGCCTGTCTCCACCGTATGACTTGCTTTTCTCCACTTCATTTGCAGCCAGAGGTCAAATAACACAATTCTGGGTGGGCAGTAGAGCTATCCAGTTGGCTGTTGGAAATTCCTTGGATTTCTTGATGAAAGGGGGAAACTGCTGGATTGCCTGTCCCCTACCTTTTCCTATGACAATAAATAGAATAACCGGAGCCTAGAACACTCATGAGAGAAATTTCTGAAATGCCAATCTGCTATCCCTGCATTGTTGAAGCAAAAGCAGAAACCAGCTATCTCCAGTCACTGCACTTGAGGAAAACAGACCCTCATGAGCTTCCAGGTCCCTTACAGCATCTCTAGCCCTTATATGCCAAAGGATTTTGTAATTGCCCCATATGCCACAAGCATGCCATGGGCTTGTCTCTTTCCTCTGTAAAGATACCTAGGAAAACCAAAGTATCTTCAATTTTGCCTTTTGTAATACGCTGTGTTCTCAACTGGGCAAATATACTAAACACATTATTTAAATGGCCACAGGTCATGGGGTGCAGATGTTGGAGGGTGCACATTTTAGACAATGCAATAATATATGTGCATTGAGAGAACATAATTGGTCTGACAGTGACTTACAGACAATTCTGTTTACAGATGAACAGACATCTGATATTACAATTCATTGCTCTGACACATATTGTAATCACGGTGTGCAGTTTTTAATACATCATGTTACATTTAGCTCAGCCCATGTCCTAATACCATGTAACATAAATTTTGACAAAAGGAACGACATTGCATGACACTGACTTTCAAAAGACACACACAATATTTTCAGATCACCTGCTTTTTATCCATGAGCGCCCAATTCAGAAATCAAGCTGGCAGACAGAAGTGGAGTGAATATGTGTAGCCTCCGAGCAGCATATTTATCGTGAATGGTTTTGTGCATTTCTACCTGTAGTCAATGATTCCATCCCATTTTTATGTCGAAATGCATGAGCAACATCAATGAACTTTTTTTTGTCAGCTAAAGTAAGATTTTTATTCAGAATCAATCACGAGAGACCTGAAAAATGTTCTCAGATTACATGCAATGGATAAAAATCTTTTACATGTTTATCATGAACCATCTATTTGAAACTCTCACCTAAATGTTTATGACCATTTATTTTTATTCTCTCTATGACTTTTAAAACTAAGACATCTTTGTTAGCTGTGAAATATTTTCAGCTGTCATGATATACCCTTCTTGTGAGTTGGTTAAAAAAAATGAAATGAAAAAGGGGTAAAGATTTTGGGGCAACACATTTATAAACTACTAAAACCTACTTTAGGAGATGGAGAGATGGCTCATCAGTTAAGAGTGTGTACTTGTCTTGCAGTTGATTTCTTAGTACTCACGCCGGACAACTTGCAACTACAGGTAACTATAGCTTCCATGAATCCAACATCCTTCCTGGGCACCCACACACATGTGCATATACCCAGTTAACCCAAGACATATATACACATGGCTAAAAATAAAGTAAATCTTTTGAAAAGAGAATAATCTAAATACCAGATCACAAAGATTTAATAAAACATATTTATAATTTTTGATATTTGCTCATTTATGAAATGATTTCCCAACAGTTAATTGTGAATGAGAGCAATCTACTGAGGGCCCAGATGATTTTTCCTGAGTAGGAAACCTAAAGTGATTGATAAAAGATAAGTTGTCATCTATGACATCTTGCCAGGGTTCTGAAGAGTAGTTTTGCCAAGGGGAAAGAAAGCTCACTAGAATGAATTTTCCTCTCTATTTTAAGGTAATATAAAGACACTGCTTCTTAATTGAGGAGAGAAATTTAATTTTAACTTCTGCAACTTCCAATTCCACAATTATTACCCTACTACTTAATGAATGTATTGAGTATATTGCTATTATCATTATTACTGTAATTGATTCTCTTCTGTTATTACCATAGTCTTTGCTTGAGTACGTGTGTGTGGTGGGTGTAATTGCCATTTAATCATATAACTGAGATTTTAAGAATTTCTTTAATGTAAGGATTATATGCTTGCAAACACTCTGAAAACTTTAGAGCAGGTAGAACATGGCCAATTCTTTGGGACTCTTAACCAGAGTTAGAAATGGGAAGCAGGCCTGGTGAGCATACCTCTTATCCCCACACAGGGGAAGTGGAGGCAAGGGAATCCGGAAGTCAAGGTCGTTCATGACCATGAAGAGTGTGCAAGGGTAGCTCGAACCAGACTGGGCTATAGGAGACATTGTCTCACCTGCCTCTCCCCCACAAACAAACAAACAGACAAACAGATAAACAAATAAATAAATAAATAAATAAATAAATAAATAAATAAATAAAAAGAGTAATAAAACCAAAGAGTTTGGCTGCATTCATTCAGTACAGCGTGAATCTGCAGAGCACCGAGCACCCTGTAACTGATGACTGGTTGTGTGGTTTTTGGTGTTTGTTTGTTTGTTGTGGGTGTTCCATGACACTTGTGTGGAGGTCAGACGACAACTTTTGGGAACCTTTTCTCTCCTCCCACCTTTCTTTATGTTTTTTACTTTTGTTTGTTTCTGTTTGTTTATTCAAGACAGAGTTGCACTGTGTAGCGTTGGCTGAAATCTCTGTAGACAGGGCTGGCCTCGAACTCACAGCTCCATCTACCTGCCTCTGCCTCCCGAGTGCTGGGATTAAAGGTGTGCACTACCACTTCTTGAAGGGTTTTCAGTTTTCACCCACTCTCTTTGGGCCTTGTGTTTTGCTGCTCTGCATGCAGGCAGTCCTCAGATCACTAGCAGCAGGAATTTGGGCTCCAGAATGCATTGTTCAAATCTCCACTAAGGCACTTCTAACTAATGAACCTTGTCCTTGTCCTCATCTGTGAAATGGAGTGAAGTGTCTGCTGCTCACTGTGTGTTGCTGTGAACATATGGAAGGAGATGTACACAAAGGACTTTGTGTCATATGTGGCATGTCACAGCTACCCAGCAGTGAGAACCATTACCATCTATATCAGGTAAGCTCAGGAAGAAAATACCCTTAGCAGAAGCCCTGTAGTTAACCTTGACCAGGAAGTAAGTTTTGTTTTGCTTTGCTTATCAGAGAACTAGGGATTCTAATGCCAACTGTTTCTTGTTAATATTTAAGGGTTGTAAGTTGAAATGTGAACATTTTTAAATTTATTTCTCTGACAAATAGGAAAGAAAAGGAATCTTCACATTGCCAAATTTATTATTGGAAACTTGTATCATCACAAGATCCTCTAGGTAAATCTTTCTGCTATTGCTTAAAGCTCATGTGACTGAGCCCATCAAAGGTAAATGCTAGCTGTATAACTTTGGAAAATATTATTAACTGCCATTTTTCATCTGAAAGACATAGGTTAAATAAAGTTACAATTCCTTTTCTTCTTTTCTCTTGCTGGCTCAAGCTGGTCTGGAACTTACTATGTAGCACAAGCTGTCCTCACACGTGTGCTATTTCTGTCTTCTGTCGAGCTGGGATTTCAGGTGTTTACCATCAGAACTGTCTTTAAAGATATGATTATTAACAAGGAATAAGTATCCACTACCTGAGAGCTATTATTTCAAATGAGGCAGATTTTTATGTAAAGGAACTTTCAGCATTGTGAGGAGCATGCTGTACAACTGAAAGTATTCATGACAGTATTTAAAATGGTGCCTGTTGAGGCAGAGTAATGTTTTTCTTTTTTAGTTTTAGAAGTCTTTAGGCTGGGTGGTGGTGGCATGTCCCTTTAATTGCCACACTCAGGAGGCAGAGGCAAGAGGATCTCTGTGAATTGGAGGCTAGCGCCAGCCTGGTCTACAGAGCGAGTTCAGGGCAGGCTCCAAAGCTACAGAGAACCTGTCCTCCCCCTCCTAATATTTTAATTTATGTATGAGAATTCCATACATATTTACAATGAATTTTGTCATATCCACTTCCTGATACCCCCTTCAATTCCTTCCAGACCCTCAACTCCATGACCTCTTCCTCCTCTTATTTTTTATAAAAACCCTCTGAGAACACAGTGCTAACCATGTGAGGCATCTTGGTTTCTCTATATCCTGTAACCAGACTGTGTGGTGTCTTCAGAAATCGGGTCCTACCGCCATTCTGGTGGGAAACAAAGAGCAATGGCAATAGCCTGGATTGTTTCAGAGGTCTCTAGAGTAATCTCGACCAACAGCTTGACCTGAAGTACTGCATGACTGGTGTTGGACATTTTATTTGATAGCCTATGGCTTCAGGAAGAAACATTGTCACAATATAAAGTAACTACATTTAAACTACATTTTTTAGGAAGTTTATGGAACAGTACATTTCCGTATGGCTTTTGGAATCACCCTTAGTATCAGTTATCCCACCCCCTGCCCCTTCCTCTACTTTTCCAGTTCCCCCTCCTCCATTCACACCCCCTCCCCCACCTCAATTCACACCCCTCCCCACCTCAGCTCACACCCGTCCCCCACATCTGCTCATACCCCTCCCCACCTCTGCTCACACCCCTCCCCCACCTCAACTCACACCCCTCCCCATCTTAGCTCACACCCCTCCCCCTCCTCCATTCACACCCCTCCCCCACCTCAACTCACACCCCTCCCCATCTTAGCTCACACCCCTCCCCCTCCTCCATTCACACCCCCTCCCCCACCTCAACTCACACCCCTCCCCATCTTAGCTCACACCCCCTCCCCCACCTCAATTCACACCCCTCCCCACCTCTGCTCACACCCCTCCCCCCATCTCAGATCACACCCCTCCCCCACCTCTGCTCACACCCCCTCCCCCACCTCTGCTCACACCCCTCCCCCACCTCAACTCACACCCCTCCCCATCTTAGCTCACACCCCTCCCCCTCCTCCATTCACACCCCTCCCCCACCTCAACTCACACCCCTCCCCCATCTTAGCTCACACCCCTCCCCCTCCTCCATTCACACCCCTCCCCCACCTCAACTCACACCCCTCCCCATCTTAGCTCACACCCCTCCCCCACCTCAATTCACACCCCTCCCCACCTCTGCTCACACCCCTCCCCCCACCTCCGCTCACACCCCTCCCCCACCTCTGCTCACACCCCCTTCATTGTTCCCCTTTCCCTCTTCATGTCACCTGTGCAGGCTGTACTTTTCTTCTAGACTATCTTAGAAAGAAGGAAAACAAAGATGAGCATCAATGAAATTATACGGGAGGATTTATTGGTCTATTCAACTCTTTATCTTGAAAAGTGAGAATAAAGCCTTCAACAAATCACTGGGGAATAAACGCTAGGGAAGCAATTTTATTTAACTCATATTAAATAATTTGTGCCTGCAAGTAAAGGCTGATGTATAATTTAAATTATAATCACTGTTGTGTCAGGTGGAATTTTATTTTCTTTGCTTTGTAAAAGTTAATTTCCACAAATAAAGATGGTAAATGCAGTGTTTTAACGATGCTGTTTTGTAAATGAGTGGTAAAGCTTCGTTGAATATTATGCAAATCCAGGAGCTAGGCTTCTTCTGTCCTAATAGAAATTAAAAAACAAAACAAAACAAAAAAAAAAAACACCAGTAAGGAGAACATTCAAGGCAATCCCCACTCTCGATCATAATGTATGTACTCTTCCGTTACCAATGATATACCAAGGCTAGGATGCAGCTCTGAGGAGGGTGCAGCTCTGAGGAGGATGCAGCTCTGAGGAGGGTGCAGCTCTGAGGAGGATGCAGCTCTGAGGAGGGTGCAGCTCTGAGGCTGTGCTTGCCTACAGAAAAATCAGATAAAAGCAAGCAGTGGGAAAGATTCAGAGTCAAAATGCACAAGTCATCACCATCACTCACAAATTGCTGGATACTCACCATGCCCATTCCAAATTCCTTAGTCCTAATTTTATTCTTGTGATGTAAGGTCACAATGACACAAAAGTGTGAACATTAACGAATGGGTTTAATATCAAGCTACGAGTGGAAGGAAGGAAGGAAGGAAGGAAGGAAGGAAGGAAGGAAGGAAGGAAGGGAGGGAGGGAGGAAGGAAGAGAAGAAGTGAGGAGAGAAAGGAAGCAAAGGGTAGAAATGGGTTTGGAATTAGGCCCAAAGAGCACAATCTCAAGGTAGAAGATCTGGGCAAATTAGGCAGGATCAATGCCTTTTCCATATTTGGGAGTAGGAGTTAGTTGTGCATAAATAAAACAGAGGATAGGTTTGCTCTGCTCCACAGGCTTCCAGGAGCATTTCTGCTCACATCCTATAAGTCATAACGTGGCTTGATGTTCATACCAAACTACAAACAAGAGGGATTATGGAGCCTCTAGCTTGGCTCCTGGGAGCCCCATTAACAGTTAGGAATGTCTTTTTGCCAACTAGCCACCCATTCTATCACCTCATACCTCTTATTAGCCTTTCCGTTCTAGAGTTTTAGACTGTTGATGTAAAAAAAAAAAGCTCTCGAGTCGGGGGTGGTGGGAGAAGGAGGAGGCGGAGGCGGAGAATCACTTTTAAATGGCGCCCAAGCAGGACCCGAAGCCCAAGTTCCAGGAGGGCGAGAGAGTGCTGTGCTTTCATGGGCCTCTTCTTTATGAAGCAAAGTGTGTAAAGGTTGCCATAAAGGACAAACAAGTGAAATACTTTATCCATTACAGTGGTTGGAATAAAAATTGGGATGAATGGGTTCCAGAAAGCAGAGTACTCAAATATGTGGACACCAATTTGCAGAAACAGCGAGAACTTCAGAAAGCCAATCAGGAACAGTATGCAGAGGGCAAGATGAGAGGGGCTGCTCCAGGAAAGAAGACATCTGGTCTTCAACAGAAAAATGTCGAAGTGAAAACAAAAAAGAACAAGCAGAAAACACCCGGAAATGGAGATGGTGGCGGTACCAGTGAGACACCTCAGCCTCCTAGGAAGAAAAGAGCCCGGGTAGAGCCTACTGTTGAAAATGAAGAAACATTCATGAACAGAGTTGAAGTTAAAGATCCCTGAAGAGCTGAAAGCATGGCTTGTGGATGACTGGGACTTGATCACTAGACAAAAACAGCTTTTTTATCTTCCTGCGAAGAAGAATGTGGATTCCATTTTGGAGGATTATGCAAATTATAAGAAATCTCGAGGCAATACAGAGAATAAGGAGTATGCTGTCAATGAGCTTGTGGCAGGGATAAAGGAGTACTTCAATGTAATGCTGGGCAGTCAGCTACTCTACAAATTTGAGAGACCGCAGTATGCTGAGATTCTTGCAGATCACCCTGATGCACCCATGTCCCATGTGTATGGAGCGCCACGTTTACTGAGATTGTTTGTGCGAATTGGAGCGATGTTGGCTTATACACCTCTAGATGAGAAAAGCCTTGCTTTATTACTGAACTGTCTACATGATTTCCTCAAGTATCTGGCGAGAATTCTGCAACTTTGTTCAGTGCCAGTGATTACGAAGTGGCTCCTCCTGAATACCATCGGAAAGCCGTGTGAGGGGCGTGCTCTCTCGCTCGTGCTTGGGTCTCTGTAAACAGTTTGGTTCTTAGTCCTTCTCTTGTACAAATAATGTACTTTGAAGACCATTAGTGTATAACAGAATTGATGTTTGCTTTCTGTTCGATTTTAAACAGAGAAAATAAAAGGAGTCAGTGCTCCTTTAATTCTTTCTTTTCATTTCAAAGTTTCTACCAGTGTATTCAGTGACGGACAACAGAGACATGCTGTAGAGTGTTTTATTGCCTAGTTGACAAAGTTGCTTTTGAATGCTGGTGGTTCTGTTCCTTTGACACTACACACTTTTATAATATGTGCTAACGCTCTATGAAAAAAATGCTCTGATTCCTAGTGCCAAAGGTTCACTTCCGTGTATATAACTGAACACTCATCCATCTGTGCTTTTTTTTTTTTTAAATGGTGCTTAAAGAGCCCATCCTTTGCAAGTCATCCATGTTGTTCTTTAGGCATTTTATTTTTGCTTAATTGTTAAAGAATGGGGGGCTTGTTTCATGGTTTTTGTATTTGTGTCTAATGCAAGTTTTAACATGATAGACGCAATGCATCCTGTAGCTACAGTTTTATGGAAAAGTCAATCTTGTAGGAGTTGTTTTTCAGATCTTCAATAATTTTTTTCTTTAAATTAAAAAAAAAAAAGCTCTCATCTTAAAGGGAATAATAGTAGATAGTTCATTCTGGAGGTATCTTAAGTGACCATGACACAGGAATATAGATTTGGGACACCCCAAATTCCATGTTCCAGTGTGGACGCAGCTTTGTGACATTTGCATAAATGTTTGGCAGATGGCTCAGACTTGTTGTTAGCTAGCTTTCACATTTTTTTTTGTTTTGTTTTGTTTTTGTTTTGTTTTTTTACTTCTCATAAGTTGTTTTATTTACAATGCCAACTTAGAAAGGCTCACTGAAATTGACTGGACAATGAACTAGGCAGAAAGTGTTTTACACAAAGAGGGAGAGCCCAAAATGCTACTTTCCACAGAGAACCCAAAGTTCAGTTTTATTCAGAGTAATGGGAAAAAAGAAAAAGAAAACAGAAACTTCTGCTCATAGAAGAAACTCAGCCACAGGCCAGATCTGTACTGGAAGAGCACATGCAGTGAGCACAAGGCTGTGTTTGTCTACGTGCTCTAATATTAACAGTTACAAACAGAGCAGGGCAGCTAGCATTGGGAACAACCCTTGCAGTGTTACCGTGTCAGGCACAGTACCTCACTTCTCTTCACACCACTGCTTCTCTTTGCGTACCTGGGCCTCTTCCTCTCCAGTGAAGGCGGTTTTGATATTGAAGGGTTTACAAATCTCCTCAGGAGTTTTCCCCTTAATCATATTGGCCACGGTCTTGCATGTGACATCAAGCAAACCTTTGATGTCTAAATAGTTTGCAGCCAGAGTAAGTTCAAAAAGTGTTCCTTGGTCTACTTTCAGGAATTCTTGGTCCCAAACAGGAATATCATCTGTCTGCTTTTCTTTGTTCTCATCGTCCTCAGGAGGAGGAGGAGGGCCATCCTTGTGATGGGTGCACCACTGAATGACCTTTTTTAGAATTGCTGCATTAACATTTGGTAAAGGAACAGGATCATCATCTCCCTCATTACCCATTCCCAAATCTTCCAGGATGGTCTTGATGGTCACAGATTGTTTGGCAATTTCTACATCAACTTCAAATATCTCTCCATCAGAACTCTGCAACTTTATCGAAGGCATGGTGCTCGGTCGAGGCTGACGAGCAGCGTTCGGTAAAGTCGAGAAATACCGAAGACAAGGCCACTACTAGCTTTAACATTTAAATCAACCAATTTCAATTAATCTGTGTATCACCATGTGGCCTGTGGCTTACTGGTAGTGCTCTGGCATTTTGTTCCTTGGGTGGCTGCTGGCATCTCTCAGATGCTGCCCTTCTCCTGTATCTCTGTTTAGATTTCCCACCTGGCTCCATCTTTTCTTGCCATAGGCCAAAGCAGCTTTATTTATCAACCAACGAGAGCAACACATATTCACAGCAGACAGAAAGATATCCCATATCACTTACTAGTTGAACAGGAAGATTTCCATGAGTTTGTAGCCAGATAGGGCTACAGTGTAAGTTCTGGTTCAGCCAGGGCTAGATAGTCAAACCCTGTCAGAAACAAGTAAGCAAGCAATGAACTTCAAGAACATTACCACTTCCAGATCTAAAGAACAAATGACAGCAGTTGAAGTTTATAAAACTTAGGAATTTGGAGGAAGCCACAGGGCTCTGAAGACAGGACATCTGATACGTAAGCCCTGCATTCTCACGGTTGAAACTCCAAACAGAAAATGCTACTCCTTCAAGGGAGGAGTTATATCAGGGTAAAGGCGTGAGGCTGAGAGATGGCTCCATTGGCAAAGCACAAGCATGGATATGAATTCAGACCCCCAGCTCCCATGGAAATGGCCAGGAGTGGTGACACACATTTTTAGCCCCAGCATGGGTTGGGTGGGAACAGGCAGATCCCTAGAGCTCATTGGGCATATAGCTAACCAAATATACGAGCTTCAGATTCCCAAGAGATCCTGTCTCAAAAAATAAGGTAGGGGATGTTTTGAAAGAAACCCAGTGTCATTCTTTAGCTTCCATACACATTCACACCTGCACACATGCGAACAGATTCACATGGGCACATACATAAATACATACCTCCCCATCCCTCTCTGTGTGTCTCTCTCACACATACAAACACACAAATACACAAAACCACACACACACACACACACACACACACACACACAGGATATCTATTCTCACCCAAAGGACTACATCAAATTTAAAAATGAAACAAAAACTTGCTCTTCTGACAGATGTTTTCCTTTAAAAATGATAAGTTAGGAAGATCACTACAATTAAAATAGGTCACTAAACTTAAAAACATAATCAAGGAACATTTCTATGCCCACAAATTTGATAACATAGATGAAGTGGAATGGAAGTTTACTAAAAATACAGTCTTTCAAAGTTCATACAAAGAGAATCAGATGTTCAAAATAGGCCCACCAAAGGACCTGAGTGAGTCAACAATTAATAAGCTTCAAGGACAGAGAACCAGGCTCAGATGGGTTCATTGCTAAATATAACCAAGCACTTAAGGAAAAAGTCTTATTAACTTAAAGAAAAATATCTCCCAGAGGATAAAAGCAGGGAAAATACTTGTAAATATAAGAAACAGTAACTACACACCAATACTTTTCATAAAACAAATAATATATATATGTATGTCATTACCAAGTGAGGTAAATTTTCTCTCAGCAAACTAGAAATGCTTAATAAAGAATATGTACAAAAATAAATCTATAGTTAATGTCACACTTATTGATTGAAAATACAGATTTCCCGCTATGAACAGGAGCAAGGCAAGGACACCCCTCCACTGTGTTTAATATTGTGCTACTAGTCCTAACTAAAGCAGTAAGATTAGAATGAGAACAGGCCCAAAATGATACAGATTGGCCAGGAAGTAATAACACCACTGTCATGCTCAGATTGGGTCACTACCTGTCTACCTGTGTGATAAACCAACGGAACAAAGGTTTTTTTTTTGTTTTTTTTTTTTTTTTTTTTTTTTTTACAAATAGCTGGAGAAAGGTTGCAGCACACAGGATTAATATATGCAGTCAATTACTTCCTATAAGAGCAACAGACAAGTGGGAGTTGAGATTAAAACACAATATAAACAGACTAGCAGCCTGAGGGTAAGAATGGGCTTGGGTGAGCACAGGCCCACATAACTCTAGACTCCATGCAGATAAAACACAAACTGGCAGTTTGGGGCTAAGACAGGGTTTTGGCATACACAAACCTGTAAAGACCCTGGTACCATGTGGCTGGTGCATGGACTGGCAGCCCCAAGGTGAGATGGAATTTGGGAGCACACAGGCCCTGGCGTATCCAAGATGTAGGGTTTACATGGCAGCAGCTGCATGGGAAGGCAGGACTGTGGCACTCAGAGCTGTGCTGGCACACATAGGTTTAATTTGGCTGACATGACTAGCCTGGAGGTTTTTCCTCTCCCTTAGCAAACTGATACAAAGGACAGGCCCAGGAGTGGGAGGAAGGATAGCACCCCCCTAAGACCAAAAAAAAAAAAAAAAAGAAAAGAAAGAAAAAAAGAAAAAAAAAAAAAAGATGGATGAACCCACCCTAAAGGAAGAAAGGTGATGATTTGAACAAAAATTGAAATACAATAAAACCTCAACCAATAAGCTAACTCAAGATGCCAAAGTCTTCAATGGTACAACCCTTCAATACCTCCTTCTCTAACAAGTATGTGATTAATAACATTACTGCCGCCCAGCATCTTGGCTTCCTCTGAGTCTTGTATGTTCATCATAGCTAGGCATTCTACAAGTCAAGCCTGAAGTCCAGCAGGGAAAGGAGACAAGCTGTAGGGATGCTCCTCCCTCCCCACCCCCACAAGCCTGGGCTGGCCTCCTGACACTGCAGCCTGCTTTGCTGGGCCACCACAACTGGTCCCTGAGGGAGGCCAAATTCCCAGGAAGCCTCCAGAGGCAGCACAGGTGGGGTCTCTGAGAAATAATCATTATAAAACTGTAACAGGACAGGTGAAAGGTTCGGGACACGGGGAAAAGACCAAATGGACAAATTATGGACATAGAAAAAGTGTGTGTAAAGAACACCAGCTAGACAAGAGCAGAAAAATCCCGCACATCATTTTACAACACACTACAAATATGAACAACAATAAGAGTCCTGAAAGCTGCAACAGGAAAGGTCCAAGTCACATATCAAGACAGTCTAATCTGAATAACGGCTAATAAATATGGCAAACTTTCAAAGCCAAAATGGCTTGGGAAGATGTAATCTAAGCTCTGGAAAACCATAACTACCAATCCAGACCATTACACCCAACAAAACTCTCTGTCATAACTGAAGGAGGAACAAAAAATTTCCATAGTAAAAGCAGGCTCAAGAAATTCAAGACTAGGCTCCCGTCTCCGGTCCCCATCGAGAGCACCCATGGAGCTCTGATACAGCCCCACCCATCCCCACCACCAGCCTACCCCCCTACCCTGTGCCCTACCCCACCCACGGTCCTGCCGCTCTGGTTGAGCACTGGGACAGAGGGTGGAGCCAACAGTCCACCCTACGTCAGAGCCAAACCTAAGAATAATAGGCATAGAGGAAGGTGAGGAAGCCCAGCTCAAAGGAGCCAAAAACATATTCAACAAAATCGAGGAAAACTTTCCAAATCTGAAGAAGGACATGCCCATGAAAGTACAAGAAGCATATCGAATCCCAAATAGGCTGGACCAAAGAAAAAAGACCCCTCGACATATAATAATCAAAACACCTAGCATACAGAATAAAGAAAGAATATTAAGAGCAGCGAAGGAAAAAGGACAGGTAACATATAAAGGCAGACCTATCAAAATTACACCTGACTTCTCCATGGAAACCCTCAAGGCCAGAAGGTCCTGGATAGATGTTCTAAAAGTATTAAGAGAACACGGATGCCAGCCTAGGCTACTATATCCAGCAAAACTCTCAATCACTATAGATGGAGAAAACAAGATATTTAATGACAAAACCAGATTTTCCCAATATATATCTACAAATCCAGCCCTACAGAAAATATTGGAAAGAAAACTACAACCCAAGGAAGGTAACTATGCCCACAAAAATGTAGGCAACAGATAATCCAGCTACACCAGAAACCAAGGGTAAAGCAGACTAATATATTCACAATACCACTGCTAACAACAAACCTAAATCAAACAAGCATCAACAATCAATGGTCCTTACTCACCCTCAACATTAATGGTCTTAAACTCACCTATAAAAAGACACAGGCTAACAGAATGGATACGAAGACAGAATCCATCCTTCTGCTGCATACAAGAAACACATCTAAGCTTCAAAGATAAACATTACCTCAGGGTAAAGGGTTGGGAAAAGATTTTCCAATAAAATGGAAATAAGAAGCAAGCAGGCGTAGCTATCCTAATATCCAACAAGTTAGACTTCAAACCAAAATTAGTCAAAAGAGATGAAGACAGTCATTTCATATTCATCATAGGAGAAATCCATCAACACAAAGTCTCAGTTCTGAACATCTATGCCCCTAATACAAAGGCACCCACATTCGTAAAAGAAACACTACTAAAACTCAAAGTTCATATAAAACCTCACACACTTATAGTGGGAGACTTCAATACACCACTCTCAACACTAGACAGGACCACAAAGCAGAAACTCAGCCAAGAAACAAAAGAGTTAACAGAAGCTATGTCTCAACTGGGGTTAACAGACATCTATAGAACATTCCATCCAAAGACAAAAGAATATACCTTCTTCTCTGCTCCACATGGAACCTTCTCTAAAATCGACCACATACTAGGTGACATAACAAACTTCAACAGATAAAAGAGAATTGGAATAGTCCCCTGTATCTTAACAGACCACCCTGCTTTAAAATTGGAATTCAACAACAACACAAATAGCAGAAAACCTGCAAACTCATGGAAACTGAACAATGTGCAATTGCACCACTCCTGAGTCAAAGAAGAAATAAAGAAAGAAATTAAGGACTTTCTAATATTCAACGAGAATGAGGACACAACATACCTGAACTTGTGGAACACCTTGAAAACAGTGCTACACATACAGACAGCTTACCTGAACAAGGAGGAGCTAAAGGCCACTAGACTGATAGCTGGGAAGCCATCATGGGACTGACTCAGGTCCCCCTGAATATGGGTCTCAGGATTGAGCAGTCTAAGGAACCTCAGACAGTGGAGCCAGGATGTATCCCTGGTGCACAAACGGACTTTGCAAACACATCCCCCATGGAGGGATAACTGCCTTAATCTAGAGACAGGAGAGAAGCCCTAGTCCCTACTTCACATGACCTGTGAGATCTACATGACCCCAAGTGGATGGCATTGCCCTACATATGGAATTGGGGTGGGGGGATGGGAGGGGAGGGTGGTTAGAATGCATGTGAGAGGGCAGAGAGGGTAAAAGTGAGGGAAGGAGGGAGGGAGGGAGAGAGGGAGGGAGAGGGAACTGGGATCGACATGTAAAATAATAAATTAAATTAAAAAAAATGCTTTGACTCAAAAATTTAAGTTCAAGGACAAGTTACTGGGGAAAAGGATTTCTATTTTTGTTTCCACAGAAAATGAAAAGATGTGGATTCCTTCCAGACTAATGTGGTTTGATCAAGCCAGACTGCCTGAAACAGAGTACCAGGTGATCCTACATTCAAAACAGCTGGACAAAGCAACCTGACAGACTACAGCCAGGATTGCTGAATCTTCTTCGAATCCCCCATGACAGCGCCCCTTACCAGCAGGAAGTAGTCCGGAAAGAACAACGCCCAAATTCCCATATATTGTCTATAAATGTTTGTTTTCATTTAAATGGACTTTGTTATATAAAATAAATTTTAAAAAATTAAAAAAAAAAAAAGAAATTCAAGACTACTAAGATAGCTCTCCCGAGGGTACTTAAAAAAATACTTCAGACTGAAGAGAAAGATAAACACTACCAAGAGGCCACACGAGAAAAATAAGCCAGGTTAAGCAAATAGGGAACAAGAAAACAGCACAAATCAACAAAACGACAGAAATGAATACACACGTTTCGGTAATAACTTTGAATATTAATGGTCTCAATTTCTTCAATCAAGACACTGATAAGCTCTCCATCATCTTTCTGCACAATCACCATGGTGCCTATGAAAATCCGGCATCAACAGTGGTTTACTTATAGTTTCAGAGGGTCAGTACGTTATCATCATGACAGGGACCATGGCTGCACATGCAGGCAGACATGGTGGTGGCTAAGAGTCACATATCTTGCAATCAACAGGAAGTTGAATGAGACACTGAGATATATCCTGAGCATAGAAAACCTCAAAATCCACTCCCACAGTGACACACTTCCTCTAACAAGTGTGTCACTTCCTCTACCCATTCCAACAAAGTCACACCTCCTAATAGTGCCACTCCCTATGGTATTATGGGGGCCAATTGCATTCAAACTACCACAGATACCTATTAAATTCAGAAAATTGTAAGAACTTATCCAGAAATCCTATATTTCACCAAACTGGAAAAATCTAAAAAAAAAAAAAAAAAAAAAAAAAAAAGGATCAATTTCTAGATGCATATGACCTACCAAAATTAAATCAAGATGAAATAGTTTGAACATATCTGTAACAACAGTGATAATGAAAAGCACACAGTGTATACACACAGAGAGGGGGGAGGGAAGAAGGGAGAGAGAGAGAGAGAGAGAGAGAGAGAGAGAGAGAGAGAGAGAAAGAGAGAGAGAGAGAGAGCATAGAGCCAAATAGAGTCAATGTAGAACAGTACCAGACCTTCAAAGAAAAACTAAACCAATACCCAAATTATTCCACAAACTAGAAAGGGAAGTTTGGTTTGTGGACAAGCCTGTGGAGCACTTTCTTGATTAATGACCACTCTGGGTGATGCAATTCCTGGTCAGGGTACCCTAGAGTGCATGTGAAAACAAACTGTGTAAACCAGTAAGCAAGCCAGTAAGCAGCATCCATCCCTCCATGGCCTCTGCTTCAGTTCCTGCCTTTACGTTCCTGCCTTCGGTTCCTGTCCTGAATTCCCTAGTGATGAAAGTGACCTGAAAGTTTCAATGAAATAAACATTTTCCTCCCCAAGTTGCTTTTGGTCATGGTGCTTCATCGTGGCAACAGAAATTCTAAGATGCTATCTGCTTGAGTCCTAGGTGGCTGCTAAATATTTAGTCTATTCAATTTGCTAGTATTTGGTTGACGATTTTTGTATCTGTGCTCATCAGGAGTATCATTCTGTAATTTTGTGTTCATTTTTGTTGTTGTATCTTTACCTGGTTTGGGTATGAGAGCAATAGAATGAGTAATCTTTCTATTTCTGTCTTTTGAAGAGTTTAAGAAGGATCGGTTGTCAGCAGCTGTCTAATTAAACTCACTCAACAGGAGGAACTGAATGCCTGTTACTGAAAAGCTAGCCAGCTTCCTGGGGCTAATGAGCTCTTCCATGTATGGCTCAGGGAACATAGTGGAAGAGAGAGCAGAGAAGTTGTAAAACTCAGAATGCCAAGAAGTCTGCTGGGAGACAGACTCTCCAAGAAGTGGCTGCACAAACAAGACGGAAATAACAATGGCAATTAGTGTGTTCATGTGCAAGGGGGGGATTTTTGAGGCCTCACCTCTAGACAAAGAACTATGGGCAGCTAAAGACTTCCGGGAGAAGGAGAGGTAGCCTCTCCTAGGTATGATCCCCCCATTTACTGGTTATCTAATGCAGAGTGGTCATCCCTGAGACCATATACACACAAACAACAAAAAAGAACCAGGCAGGGAATATTTATACACTTGTGCACATACATACATACATTCATACATATAATGCACACATATGTAACATTATAATCAAAGAAAAAGAGGTCATTACCAGTGTAGGGGGCATAGGAAAGGGTAGGGGAAAGAAGGAAGTGGGGAAAGCAATTACATTCTATTTCAATTAAAAATGTTTTTAAAAGTATACTGAGTGAAATAAGGCAGGTACAGGGGCAAACATTGTATGAGTTCCCTTACATGAACTATCTGGAATAGGCTAATCCATAAAGGCAGAAAGCCAATGGGAGGCAGCCAGGGACTCGGTAAAGCATGGGTCAGAGCTCAGTGAAAACAGAGTTTCTGTTAGGATAATGGAAACGAGTTGAGAAGAGACAAAAGCAAGGACTGATTAATGCCATTGAGTTAAAAATAGAACTCCTTTTGGAGGAGCGAGGGATCAAACCTTGGGCACACACACACCAGTAAGTGCTTTACTACTGAGCCACACCCTCAGGCCTCTTTTTAGGCTTTTTGTTTTGAGCTAAATTCTCATTATTTTAGCCCCAAATGGCTTTAGAATCACTCTGCAGCCAAGGCTGGCTTTGAACTTATAATCCTTCTGCCTTACTCTCCCGAGTAGCTAGGACCTCAGGGCTCCACCACCAGGCCTGGCAGAAGACCAAAAGGGCTCAGTAGTTAATTTTGTGTTATATCTATTTTATCACAATTCTAAAAGATTAATGGAGACTACCTAAACTGTTGACTGTTTTATTTTTAAAGGAGAAAATTTCATGGCATGTGAATTACATCTCAGTACAAGCATTATTTAAACACTTAATTAAGATGAAGTGAAATGATTAAAATATTAAGGTTCTAAGACCTTACATTACTGTACAAAAGAGAAAATTCTGAAGAACAGTAAGTGAACCTGTCTCAAGCAGTCATAGTACAGGATTCAAGATAAATTCAAACAAATGTTAAGTTACCAGGGAAAAATAATAAACTATAAAATAAAAATACGACAAAGAACATCTATAAAGACTAAAGTTAAGTTTGAAAAAGACTATTAAAACTAACAAGCCTTTCAAACTAACATCAAGGAAGAAGAGAAAGCAAAATTTGTCAATATCATGACTAAAACAGAGACATGAATACATATGCCTTAAAGATTAAACAGGCATAAAAAATAGGAACAATGTTTTAGATGAAAACAAAAACAGATTTTAAACACACACACACACACACACACACACACACACACACACACTAGCATGGTGATGTACGCCTTTAGTCCCAGCATTCAGGAGGCAGAGGCAGGCAGACCTCCGAGTTCACATAACAAGCTCCAAGCCAGCCAGGATTACACAGTGAGAACCTGCTTTAAAAAAAAAAAAAAAAAAAAAAAAAAAAAATCCCACAGCAAGACTGAATCAAGGAAAACTAAAAGTTATGCATGAGCCCACAATTGTTTAAGAATAGACTCGACCTTGAAAAACTTCCTCCTCCACCGATAAGTCTGTTTTTTGCTTTTTTCCTGAAAAATTCTTCCATCTATTGGAGGTAAGCTGTTTTAGACTCTAGAAAAAACGAAGGGAACAACTTTGAACTCATTTTACAAAGCTGGCATCATACTGGTACTGAAATCAGGCAAGGGCATCTGAGGGAAACTTCCCATCACAAATATGACTTCAGCATTTTAAGCAAAAGGTAAGTGAAAGCTGGTAACGTGTAGGAGATGAATGCAATATGACTGGGCTGATTCGTCCAGAGATGAAGAGTGGTTTACTGTCAGAAGCCAGTGAGAGTCTACTAAATAACAAACACAGAAGAGAGGCACAAAGGGAAATGTAGGAGGAAAAGCACTGGACTCAAACCCACAAGCAGGCTTGGTGGCTCAGAGCGGTGACCTCAGCAACCGGAGACGCTAAGGCAGGACAACCACAACCAAAGGCTTGCCTGGGGTACAAAGTCAACTCAAGGTCACTGTCCTGTGTAAATTAGACCCTGGTCCCCCAAAAATGAGCCTGAGAAAGAATGTCTACTATAAAATCTTTAAAAATCATGCTCAATGAACAAAATATTTTAAAGAAATAGATTTTTATCATACAGCACAAAGACTTCCAAAGGAAGCAAACCAAATGTGGAAGCCAAAACTGTGCAACTTTCACAAGTAAACCAAGGACCATATCTTCATAACTTCAGGCTAAGGGCAGATTTATTTTAAGCAAGAAAAATGTATGCTAGCTAAAAAGTATAGACTAGGGAGCTACACATAAAATAAGAAAAATGAAAAAGTATACATTAACTGCAAGAACCTCTGCTCACAAGTATATACTACAAATGAAGTGGCAAGCCACATATGAGAGATTTTTCTTGTTCATAACCCATAAAAGGTCAGCTCACATAATACTTGGACAAGTATGAACCAACACAAAAGGATAAAATAATACCACATTGAGCCAGAAACCTTAAACTCATTACAGAAAGAAAACTCAAATTGCCAAAAGATATATAAAATGTCAGTTGTATTCACAATCAGATAAAATTTAAACTAAAAATAGAATGGAATACTACTTGGTATTCATTGGGATTGGTTTTAAAAATCAATTTTAAGAGTTTTTTTATTATTTTATGTGTATGACTGCTTTGCCTCCATGTCTGATGCCTGTAGAAGCCTGGAAAGATGCCAGGTATCCTGCCAGTGGGGATACAGATGGTTGTGAGCTATCATGTGGGTGCTGAGAATCAAATCTGGGTCCTATGCAAGAGCAACACGTGCTCTTAACCTCCTAGCCAACTCTCCAGCCCAGGACTGCTAAAATTCAAAGAGAAACAATAAATGTTAACATAGATATGAAGAAATCCTTGCAATACACACACACACACACACACACACACACACACACACACACACACGTGATAGGAATATAATGTTGTATAGCTACTTTGAAAACATTTTGTCAAACACAGAAATACTATACCATCCAGTAATTTTACCCTTGGGTGTATATTTGAAAAAATTAAAAATATGTCCCTATAAAATCCATATTCTGTACAACTGTTTTCATAAACAGTACAATGAAATATCATTATCCATAACAGCTAAAAAGTTAAAGCAGCTCAATTGTTCACCAACTAATGATAAACCACTTGTTCATGAAATAGAGCATATCACACATTGGAATATTATTCAATAATAAAACAAATGAAGAACGGATGCTGATAAATCTTGAGAACAACTTGGGAAGTGAGAAGAAGTCACAAGAGGCCACACTTTTGTAACGCCACCTCTCTGGCGTGGCCACAGAGGCAACATGGGGAGACAGGAAGTGGGTGTTTGCAGAGACAGTAATTGCCAATACATGTGAGGCTCTCCTTGAAGGTGATTAGAATGTTTTAAATTGATTGTGGTGATAGCTGTTCTACTGTGAATATACTGAAAATTGTTTAATTGTATACATTATGTCCATGATTGTATGAAGGGCAAATCATATCTCAATAAAATTGTCATTGTTACAAAACCACAGTGAGATACCATTCTGCACACTTGATTGGCAAAACTGAAAATGTCTGATGCTTGTGAGCATTGGTAAAGATGGCTGACTGAAGTTTTCACATGCCCAAAGGAGACCTAGTAAACATCACCTTGGAAACAGTTCAGCATTGCCTCACAGAGCTGAACACAGGCTAATACAGCAATTCTATTGTACTTCTTTGATTATACGCAAGCAAAATTCTTGTTGCAGAAAATGCAACCAGCTTTTTTGGGCAACATTGCTCAAATAGAAGAAAGGAGGGAATCAAATATTCATCATAGAATAGAAAGTCACCCTTCTAGAAATGAGTGGTCTGGGACCATACCCATCAACAGTAAAGAATCTTAGAGACACAATGTAAAACACAAGGAGATTATACACACATACAGTGTGAGTACATTTGTATTGCATTCAAAACCATACAGAACTAATGTTCTATCATATAGAGGCATATTCAAAGGCAATAAGCTTAGAAAAAAAATGACAAAGAAATGATTGCTCAAAGGTGAAAACAGTTGTCACTTCTGGTGAGATGACATGAAACTAGGCCAGAGACACCAAGAGTCACATTGTCGTTGTGGCTACTTATGTCATTATTATTCTTTAAGATCAGTGCAAGCATTTGTGTGTGCTCTGTATATGATGTCTGTGGCATTCTAGAACAACAACAACAACAAAACCGTTAAGTGAATTTCTGGTAGGTAGACCATGATGTGTATGTCCAATTTTCCTTAAGCTGATTTCGTCGACTAGGTCCAGCACATTAATATTTTCAAGGTTCTCATTTCCCAAACTGCCTTTCAGTGACATTGCTCCATTTGTCCATTCCCTGGCCTTACTGCTAGAAAAATCTGTCACCTCTGCTCCTCCCATGCTGCCCCGCCCACTCTTTAACCACTGTGCTTTGACTTCAACCCAATTCATTTTCATTCTCTGTCTCTCCCTCTCCTCTCTCTGGCTTCATATTTACGCAATTCTCTGACTCCTTCTCTTCCTGAAGTATTTACAGGATGTCTTCCACTGTGTGTGGCTCCTAACTTTTCTCCTCCTTAGATCACCATTTAGTTCCCAGAAAAGTTAGAAGCCACACCCAGTGAAAGAATTCTCTTCCTTCTTGGGCTTCATCAAGAATGATTCTCATTATTCTTCATTAGCCAGCTCCATGGAGGTTGGCTCTGTTCACCGACTGGCAATGTCTAAGTGCCACGGAAGGGAATCTTCAGAGGCACAAGTTCCTGACATCACTCCTTACACCCCTCCTGTGGCAGGACAGAAGGAGGGGGGCAGAGATTAGCATGTGAAAGAAACCAGTGACAAAGAAAAAGACCAGAAGCCCCACAACAGCCACCCAGGGAAGCTCACCGGAGCAAAGTGGATGAAGGCAGGGGCTATACATGATCTACTTTCATGACAACTTTCATGGCCTGACACCACCGAACTTCTGAACTGCCCTGCTTTCTGGTCTAATTCCTTTATCAGGAGTATTCTGCTCCTTAGTAAATTGTCTTCCTGTCTACCATTGTCCAAGTTTTGCTGGTCCAAATCTTTGTTACATGATGTAAGACCCAGGACAAATTAGCAGGTGCCCTCCAGACCCTTCTGTCTGCCTAAAACGCCCTCCCGTGTGGAGTGGGCTGATTCTGTCTGTAACTTGCTCTGACCAAAAGCATGTGGCCAAAGTGCTGTGCCCGTTTCTTCAGTGTGCTGCCATAAGCCCTGGCAGTTTCTACGTTGTGCTGTTGGGAGTCATGAGCCATCATCTAAAGGGTTTAGCTGGAGATGCCACACGGAGACCCTGTGTGAAGAAGCCATCTGGATACAGAAAGGCCTTGAGATCGAATGTAGAGAGAGAGGCCCAGATGGATCCAACCTTTCTGCTCTCCCTGCCAAAGCATTAGACATTTGAGGGGAGCCATCGTGGCTGCTGCAGCCTTACCATATCTCACTGCAAGTGCCTGAGAAACTACAACAAAGACCAGCACAGGGCTCACTCGGCAGAAGCCAGAAAACAGAATTCTAGGAGTTGAGAGTGTGTTTGAGACACGTTTTGAGGTAGTTTGTCCATTCGGTGATTGGGCCTTCTCTACCACACTATTTGTGGTCCCAGTTGGGATATGACAAAGCTTTCCCTTATTAAGACGAAAAGCTTGGGGTTCTTATGCATAAACTAAACAATCTCTCTGTTTAAGATGGCCATAGCCTAGAAAACAACTGTGAGGGTCCATGTTCTCTAAGAAGGTTACACGTGACCTTGAACCTGAGGATCACAAAAGACCCAAAGATGGGATGAGCCAGAGGAAGGGCATTTCAGATGTAGCTGAGAGGAAAAGACCTTAGCACAGAAGGGAACTGCCCTAGTTTCATGACAAAGGCCAGCTTGAGGGAGGATAGGGTTTGCTCACACTTCCAGGTCAGTCCATGACTAAGAGAGATCGCGTCACAAACTCAGATAGGAACTTGAGGAGGACATTATGAAGAAATGCTGCTTGCTGGCTTCCTCACAGACTTAGCTAACTTACTTCTAAGTGCATGAACCAGGGAATAATGGTACTTCTCTCCCATACCAATTAACAACCTGTGGCCCTCCTCGGTACATAGGGCCTCAGGCCATCTGACCTGAGCAATCCATCTCCATCACAGGAGACGCCCTTCTCAGGTGAATCGAGGCTGTGTCAAGTTGACAGTGAAAGCTGACTGGGACAGCAACCATCTATAGAAGCAAAGACACAGGCGAGGTGGGGCAAACCGTTCTGTTGGCTCCCAGGCAATAAAGCCTGAACCTTAGCTCTTCTTCGAATTTAGTGGTGCCATGAGCTCTTGGCTCCCACCGCTAACGCAACAAGGTGGGAGTTCTGGAGGGGTTCAACTAGCATTGATTAGAAAATAATAGTCAGGGAAATCTATTTCTGAACTGGACACCATCCTATGATGCCGTCTGTGGCCCATGCTAACAGTATATATCTCTATAGACACCTCCTTTATATTAGGCAGGGCAAAATACAGAAAATGAAAACTACTACAGATATGTTAAATCATCATGGTATTTAATGTAGGGTAGTGGATCCTTATAAAATAACTACCAGAAATATAAAATGCACCCTTGGTGGACGAATGGGTACATAAATGATGGTCTGTCTACACAATAGGATATCACACAACCCTAAACAGAAATGAATTCTACAGTCACAAAAGGACAGGGAATAAATATCAACTGCTACGTGAATGCATCTGGAAAAAAAAATGATATTGCATATAATTTGAGCTATAGGACATTTGGTAAAATCGTGGGATGATAAGAAATCAGGGATTTCCAGGGATTGAGGGGAAGGAAAGGATGGGTCAGGGGAGCACAGAAGACATTTAGGGCAGTGAAAGGATTCTGTATGATACCATAATGGTGAATATGTGTCATTAGACAGATGTTCACACTCACAGGATGTCAAATATCAAGAGCGAAGCCCTAATTAAAAGTAGGAATTTGCAACAATGGCCAGCATGGCACAAAAGCTCTAAAGGTACAGTAGTGACACAAATACTTAGCAGTTACTGTGGAGGTTTGAAAGAAATGGCCCCAAAAGAGAGTGGGACTATTAGAGGGCGTGTGCGGCCTTGTTAGAGGAAGTGTGCCACTGTGGAGCTGGGCTTCGAGGTCTCTTTTGCTCAAGCTTCCCTCAGTGTGACAGTGTTGACTTCCTGTTGCCTGTAAGATGCAGCACTATCCGGCACCTCGTCTCATTCCATGCTGACATGCTCCCAGACGTGATGATAACAGACCGGACTCTGAAACTGTAAGCGAATTACCCCTATTAAATGTTTTCTTTTTAAGAGTTGTCATGGTCATGGTGTCTCTTCACAGCAATAAAAACCCTACCTAAGACATTAGCCAACAGCTCTCTAATTATACTTAAGGTCCATCCACTCAACAAGAAGGAAATCACGTCTGGTACCTGAAGTCCAGTGAAGTCATGAATCCTGGAGAACTTACAACTCATCCTCATCAAGGAAACTCCTCTTTACAACATACAGAGACCATTACAAAACAAAAACAAACAAACAAGTAAACAAACAACACCAGCAATTAAACCACAGGGGACACAGAGCATACCCAGGGGATACAACTACAAAACAGCTCCTGCACCCACGGCTCAGGGATTTTTGGGGAAGAGGGACAGAAAGATTAAGAGCCCCATGATCAGCGAAGTTTGCTGTGAGATTGTGTCTCCTAGGGGTGTCAGAAGCTGTACCCATTAAAGTCTCAGCAACATGATTGCCTAAACACAGAAAAAAGGACAATGGAGACAGTAGAGATGAAAGTGAATAGGACATACAGAGGGAAGCCCATGAGACCCCAGCTCTACACAAAAATCTGCAGGCAACCAAGGAGAAATAGTCTTCCTCAGGGAAAAGAACACCGACTGCTATCCAACACCAACCATTAAGCCTGAAAAAATTTACACCAGCAACATTGTACAGACTGAGCAGGTTATATTTAGGAATATATATGTATGTACATATAACAACTAGTAATGAAAAAAGAAGACATGAATTTGAACGAGAACAAGGAGAATATGGGGGGGGGCTTGGAGGGAAGAAAGGGAAGGAAGAAATGGGATTCGGTTATACTCTTTAAAAACTTTAAATTAATTTTAAAGAAAATAAGAATGCTGAAGGTGTGTTCGTGTAGGTTCAACAACTATAACCAATGCATCACTCTGGGAGCTGGGGAAAGGGGCAGCAGGAGAGACTATGCATGGTACAGGCAGGATATACATGGGAAGGCTATACACTGCACACTCAAGTCTTCTCTGAGCTGCCAATGGCTCTAAAACATGTACATCTATTACAAAACAAACAAGCAATAAAAACTGCGAGGGACTGGCAAAACAAGAATCAGGCCAACCCTTAAAAAATTATTTCCCCAGATAACATTATAGATTTACCTCACCAAGTGTGTCCTCTCTGTCATGGCTGAGAAAGTATGTGTGTCAGGAAGTGGGGGGGGGTTGGAAAGGCACAGCTGGACCATTTGGCCCTCAAACAGACCCCTGCAGCTGTGGCTCAAAAGATGGAGCAGCTGCCTACCTACCAATCCTAACCCAGCCTTTTTGAGGACTCAGAATGCTGCTCAATAAACACCAAAGTCCCCAGGATCTTAGATGCCTCCGCTGCATGTCTGCCATCCATATCTCCCATCAGAATATCTAAGGCCAGGACTTAATCAGCACACAGAACAGTGGTTGCAAAGGAGCCTAGAAAATGAGGTCAAGGTTTCCCAGCCTCTTCTCTCAGGGGAACACTCTGGAAGAAATGGATGACAGGTGGCCACCTACTTCACCCTGCAATGACGTGACTGTCCACATGCAAGCCCCAAGGTAGGTATGTGAGTGCTGGAGTTACACTACTACTGAGTCGTCCATCCCACCGTATTCTGCTCATTCACCCATTTAGCAAATGCTTACTAGGTACCCACTATGTGGGAGGTAGAGTTCTCAGCCCGGTGAATAAGTGGCATTCCTGTTCCCACAAAAGGCAACATTGTTGTGAAGGAGATGGACAGTAACCAAATAAGAAATATAATTGCAGTGGACAGCAAGTGCTGTAAGTAAACAAGGTCTCAGCCAGATGACTCCGCCATAAAGAACCTGCCGCACAAGCACAAAGACCTCAGTTTGAAATCCCAGTATGCATGTTGAAAGTCAGGCGGGGCAGCTGGGGAAATACAGACAGGGGGATATGGGGCTTGCTAACCAGCGGTGTATCTGAGTCAGTGGGCTTCAGATTCAGTGAGAGATTTTGTCTCAAAAAATTAGGTCGAGAGTGACATAGGAGGACCCGGACATCGGCCTGTGACTTTTGGCCTCCACTTGTACCAGTACACACACACACACACACGCACACACACACACACACGCACACACGCACACACACACACACGCGCACACACACACGCACGCACGCACACACACGCACACACCACAAGACAATCTAACAGAAACTGACTGACTATGGGTAGCATGAAATATATAAAGCAGGAGGTCAGAACACCCCTGGAGAGGAGGAGAGGAGGAAGAACGTGAAGAGGAGAAGAGGTGAAACGAAGCCTTGGAGAGGTATTGTTCTCTGTACTTGTTAATATTCACATTTCTTTTCGTCTTTGTGCTTTTTCTGGTATTGGGGCTTGAACTTAGGGCCTTGCATATGCTCCTAACCCACATTACCAGTCCTTACTTCTCCTCCTGCCTTCTCTTTTTTAAAAGCGGCTCTGGTAAAGTTTTATTTAAAAAACAAACAAACAAACAACAACAACAAAAACATTTCCTGGTTTACTTTCAAAAGTCTGTCCTGGCGTGTTTCTACTAATATCAGAACCACCTGCGTCAATGACAGCAGCGTGCATCACTGTGGTATTTCCTGCGGCTGTACCCAATTCAATGTTATTGCCACGGTAATGATGAACACCAGTTTTGGCCAACATGGCATAGTATTCTATTTCAGATTTCTCCAACGCTGGCAGTTGTTGGAGAGGATCACCAATTCAATGTTGCTTTGCCTGTCTGGTCAGCTTCAGAGTGTGGATGTATCCCTACTTTCCACTTTTCAGGACAAGTTGGAGACTGGAGTTGATCGACCTTAGAGACTTTTTCATCTTTTTTGCAGCCACCATCTTCCTGCCTTAGGTGCAGGGGAAACCCACCAACCAAGAGCAGCTGCCATGATAGCTGTGAAGTGAGAGAAAATGCCTTCTGAGTCTTAATTAATGACTATGTGCTTTTTGAGGAAGATGTATTATAATTATGATTAAATAGGGAAAATCGCTAAGTCGCTGAAATAACCTTTTCAAGAAGATAAACTCTCATGTTCCTTAGGGATTGTTCTGTCCGGTCCTAGGGGTCAAGATGGTTACATTCTAAACCTCCTTGACTTCACATAGAATGGTACTTGCCAGTACCCACACTTTGTCTTGGCAAGTTTCTCCTCCTCAGACAAGAGTGTTCTTTCTTCTCAAATGACAGCCACAGTATTCGGTATTCTATTTTAGAAACCTCCAAAGGAAGCATTAAACATGAAATCATAGAATTTTCTCTGCCAGTCATCAGGGCTCCTTAGCATCACTTTACTGCCAGGAAAGCCTTTCTGACCCCGAGAAGAGACGGAAAAAGCCATTTGTGCAGAAGGTGACAGATCATAGTGTCCCTGATTTCCTTATACGACCATGGAAAAGTTCACCAAACCTTCAGCTGGTATCAAAGGACAGCTCCAAAAAAGGCACAGGACAAAGAAGATTAGGACACGTGTCTTTGGTGGGCTGTGAACATCATTGCCACTCACATCCTGGGAGGCCTGAGAAGACATCTCCAGGTCAGTCTAAGAGGAGTAGCAGTGGGCTGGCAGAGCCTACTGTTATGTGCTGTTAAAACAGCCGAGTCTCAAATTGGATGGTGGTGATGCATGCCTTTAATGCCAGCACTTAGGAGGCAGAGACAGGTGCCTCAGTGAGTTTAAGACCAGCCTGGTCTACAAAGTGAGTTCCAGGACAACCAGGACTGTTACACCGAGAAACTCTGTCTGGAAAACAACAACAACAACAACAACAAACCATGGTAGAGTCTCCCATGAGATTATAAATCTACCCCTCATGAAAGCCAAGGTCAACCTGGCTAAGTAACTGTTACTATAGGCGGGAGGGAGGCTCGGCCTGCTGAACATATACAATAGATTGTGCTGTGCAGAGCCAACCTGGGCCGCACATCATCCAAGTCTCCCACCCAGTTTGAGGATTTTAGGGACGGGCTCTTTAATGTTTACATCTGAGTCCACTAAAGTGGATGCCGAATCTGATGTATCCCCTGTCACTCTGAAGAAGTTCCTAACAGGAAGGCTGGCGGCCGATGTCCCATCAGAGCTGCTAGCCTCCTCCTGGTGCTTTTTCGTTCCATTCCTACTCATTCCTGCTAAGGCATGAGAGCATCCCAGGAATAGTGCCTAGGCAGAAGTTCCCTGGGACCCACCTTAGCTGGCCCAGGGTCCTATGTCACATGCAAATCACTGCTCCATCTCTTTTCTGGCTCTTTCAGAGGAGGTCCCTTTGCAGCAGGGATGCCTAGAACATCCCCCTTTCCTCTCCCCTTCCACAATGCCTCCAAAGAGAACTCAGATGGGAAGTGTCAGGCCCACCCCTGCAACCCTTGCTGCCTGAAAGTGCTTGTCTAGACCCCCTTAGTCCTCTGTGGAGAAGTTCAGAGCATCTTCCCCTCCCTGGCAACTGGCTTCCCACCGACCATTCAGGGTGTCGGAAATGTGGGTACAAATGTGAGCCCCACTTTGGGGAAGTAAACGCCGTTTGGTCTTCTTTTGCCGGTACAAGCTGTGCTGCCTCGTGTGGGTGGACTCCACATGGTACATACAGCAAGGTTCGGAACCCGACCACTGCAGCTTATAGTATAAGCCAGCAAGGTCAACAAGGAGGACCACTTTCCATCTTCCCAGTGAAGAGCATTAGGGCCATAGGAGGAGGGACTTGCTGAGGGTCATGAAGGTCACTGTAACTGGCAGCACTGTTCTCAGATCCTGATTGGCCGACCCCCAGGCTCAGGTCAGACAAAAAAGGTCATTACCAAGACTGCGTTGTTTGCTTATTTGTTGAAAACACAACCGTCTTCTTGGGCTTTTTACCTCAGATCAATACTGGTGTATGAATTTTGTACATTTTCCCCCTGACACTCTGAATAACAGTACAGGAGTCTCTCACGCCTGTCACATCCGGTAGCTTTTCCCTTATGTCTTTAATGTAGGCCTTTTTGCTATATTTTATATAATGTTTGAGCCACTTTCTATATAAATATCTAGTTTTTTAAGCCTTCAAAAAAACTGCTTTACATTTTAAAGGGAACCTCATGCGACTAGCAAAGCGTATCAAGTTGAGACAGGTGTCCACCCTCCTGCAAAACGAAGAGATGGAGGCACAGAGGGGAAACTGAGGCACAGGGAGGTGGAGTTCACTTTAGGGAGGAAAGCTAGAACCAGATTCCTACTTCTCCCTTCAAGCTTCTTCCCCCAGATCTGGGTTAGATAATGTGTCTGGGTTTAAATGCCATTATCCACATTTGGTTCCCGGCTCTACTGTCATTTATTTCCGAACTGGCTGGGGTGAATTGAGTCGTAAAGGCTGTGGTTACAAAGATGAAAAAAGATGTCATTCTTGTTTTGAAAGGAGTTTGTAGGGAAGTGAAACATATCCGGGTTCTTCCAGGGAGCCAGGACTGCCCTCACACAAATGTGGTCCCCAGATGCCACCAAACCTAAATGGAAGCCTGTGAAGGTCTCTGTCTATCTACTCTCCTGTCCTTCCAGACCTTCCTATGACCTTCAATCCCAAAAATCAGAAAGCTTGGGGCCCCACACTGTGTGACCATTAAACAAAAGTTTTATGGGGTGGAGGGCTCCCTGTACCTGAGGATACTTGCTAGGTCTTACGGCTTTTCTTAAGTATTGGCTAGAACTGTACCACATCCAGCTCAACAGCCCCTCTGGTGCCTGAATAGTGAGTCTAAAGACAAATAGAGGAGCCAGGGGTGTGGTGCAGTTGTAGAGTACTTGCCTAGCGTGTGTGAAGCCCAGGCTTCGAGCCCCACCACCACATAAAAATGGGTTCAGTGGTGCATACCTGTCATTACCAGCATTGGAGGTAGAGACAGATCAGTTCAAGGTCACCCTCAAGTACACAGCAAGTTTGAGGCCTGGCTTACATAACACAGTAGGGCGGGAGACAAGAGCTGGCTTCCTGGAATGAAGCCCTCTAACTGTTGAGGAGTTATTTTCAACTCTACAGTAATTAATGTAAAATAAGTCACATGAAATGATCTAACTTCAATTGAGAATCACAGATACTAACTGAGCTGAAACTGTGGCTGGCCTCAGATAAGCATGCAGAGTGCCTTCGGTCCTGGAAAACACACATTTACAACACAGGAATAAAATATGCTGGCTTTACTCTGGGAGAAAGCATCCCTTGATGAAATAGTCAGTCCTTCACAGATGGGAAAGGCAATCAGCAGCAGGACACCAGGACCAAGCTATTTTTCTAGTCCCCGAGTTATTTGTGCGAGGAGCCACACAGAGACTTTTCCCTCTGATCAATACGATAGATTTGCAAGATGTCTGACTGGGGTTGGGCTGTGGCCAAGGGACAGAGCTTCCTGTGCTGAACATTATTTGTGCTTGTGGGAACTGCACATTCCTTATCTTGCAGTTAAAATAATGCACTGTTACAATGAGACTTCACCTGCAGGTATAAAATAACCCTTCCCCAAGTATGAGTTTCCATTTTACTTGTGAGTCAGCCTGGCTTTCAAGACAAATTAGAAATTAACTTCACATCTTCTATATATTCAGAGCAAAACCTTAGGCTGCCTTCCAATTATGGGCTCCTGGGACTAGTGACGCAATGCTCTGGTTGCGTTAGGGGAAAAATCTGATGGCCGGTATATACTTTAGCTGATGATAGCAGGAAATGCAATGTGGGAGGGGCCACCATAAGAATAGGAGTAAGCAAGGTAAGTGGTTGGCTGTCGATGTACAGTTCTTCCATATGTGTCCCTTAACTAGACATATGAAACTACAATTTAGTTTTAATTAGCTACCCCCTCAAAATAGACCTTCAAATGTTTGTGGCTGTACTTTAAAGATAATTCTAATGACTCAAGCATATGTGATGACCAAAACATGACAGCACAAAGCTTTTTGTCCCTACAAAACACAATTATCTTATCAGATGCGACATTCATTTCATGTTCTCAATTAAAAGATTATTACTAATAATCTTAATATAAAATGGTGTTCTCTACTGATAATATTTAGATTTGTTTTAGATTATAATTTGCTTCATCTTTATCTTTTGATGTTATGTGTGTGCTTTGTAATGCAAACACTGTATTTAGTCTATATAATGTGTTCATAAACAAATGTATACACATTAAGGGTACATGTTCAAATTTTTATGTGAAATTTTTAAAAATCAGAAAAAAAGGAAATAATCCAATTCTCCGGGTGTTGGGATAAAAATAAAAGTCTTTGTATATCTGTCCATGTGAATGAGCTGTTTATCTCTGGGAAGTACTAGAAGAACTGGGTCAAAAGGGATGAATGTGTTTGAGGCTTGGATAACTCGGACCTAGAAAGCATTGTGCCAATTCACAGCATAAGGGCTTCTCTTGTTGAATTGTGTCTGTTGATTTTAAAATGACCAGTTCTTGCAATGGCTTGTGAGATTCGCAGGAGGGGTGTCATCAAACCCTTTGACGATTCGTGCAAATGTTATTCAGCCCGAATATTTGGGCGATGGCTGGAGTGTTTTTATGCATTCAAACCATGAGTGGGGCGCAAGACCAAATCATGAGAAAGGAAACAGAAGGCTCCTTTTTCTTATTTGTGTTTGGGCACATGTATCTCTCAGAACATAGGGGAAATGAATAATAAGTAGTACGTAAAACACAACTGTAGAAAGTACACATATGTAAAGACATATGGGCTCATCTTCACCACACATAGAAAATAACTCAAAAATATGTCACATCCCTAAATGTAAAAGGTAGAACTCTTAGAAGAAACACCAGAAGTAAATGTTTGTGACCTGCTGTGACGTGCCTGAAGCCACAGAAAACCTTCTTAAACAGGGCAACAAAAGTACAAGTGACACCAGGAGCAGAATCGGATTCTAATGAATCTGATTCATTAGAATTAAGAACTTCTGAGACTACCACTAAGAAAAGAAAACCCAGGGCTATATGATGGGGTCATCATATAGCTGATGACGTGGATACATCTGAAATATGCAAAGAACTCATGCGATTTGATAGGTAAAAAAAAAAAAAAAACCAACCAATGTCAAACAGGGAAAGGACTGGAGTTAGATAAAGTTGAGAATTAATGTAGGAAAAGATGACCAGCATCATCAGGGGATGCCAATCAAATCCCAGTGAGGTGCTATCTCATGCCTGCTGTAGTCAGAAAGATCAGAAGCAAAGCTCAGTGAGGGAACAGAGAAGTTACAGCATTTATGCAGAGCATAAATACGAATGTAGTTATACAGCAGTGTACAAGAATCTCTTCCTACACATTGGCAGGAACACAAAATGATGAATACAAAGTTTTTATGTTTCTAACATGTGGAAATACAACCAAAAGAAATGAAAATGTATATCCGCATAAAAACTCAACCATACATGTCCATTGTATCAGTATTATAATACCTAAAGAGTATAAATAATCCAAATGTCCATAGGCCAATGAATAAATAAAATGTAAAATGACCACATACTAGAATATTATTTGACAATCCAAAGAGAATAAAGTGGTGGCTACACTACAATGTACATGAAATTTAAACTCTAAGCAAGGGCAAGAAGCCAGCCATAAAAGGCACATTCTATATGATCCCTCTTATATGAAACACCCAGAATTGGTCTTGGAGGTTGCTTAGGGTTGCAAGTATTGAAACAGAGTGGGAGGAGGTTTAAGAAGTGGGGATAATGGGGTTGATGTTTATCTTCAGGGTGATGACAATCTCCGAAGATTTATTGTGATCTTTGACCAACTCTGAATATACTAAAAATCACTGAGTTACTTTAAATGGGTGAATTGAATGGTGTGTAGATTATATTCAATCAAACTGTTAAGAATAGATTGTAAACACTGGGCATTAGTGGCACATGCCTTTAATCCCAGCACTCTGGAGGCAGATCTCTGTGAGTTCGAGGCCAACCTGGTCTAGAGCTAGTTCCAGGACAGGCTCCAAAGCAATACAGAGATGCCCTGTTTTGAAAAACCAAGAAAGAAAGAAAGAAAGAGAGAGAGAGAGAAAGAGAGAGAGGGAAGGAGGGAGGGAGGGAGGGAGGAAGGAAGGAAGGAAGGAAGGAAGGAAGGAAGGAAGGAAGAATAGATTGTAATAATATTGAGAATGTCTGGGACTGGAGTTGCAGCTCCCAGATTTGCCTAGCATGTGTGAGGCCCTAGATCTCAGGCGTTAATTAATGAATTAAGCTAAAGCATCAGCTGGGCACAATGGCACATGCCTGTAAAACCACACTGAGGAAGCTAAGGTGAGATGATTCTGAGTTCAAGGCCAATCTGGCCTACATACCCATCCACATCGTGTAAGACTCATGCAGTGGATTTTGTCGTCCTTTTTGTAACCCACTCTTGTCAATATTTGATTTTATGTGAAAAAACCATGTGCCATAGTTGGAAGCAGGCTTTTGATTTATTATGGCCTGCCTCTTCCAATTATAAAGTGTTATTATTAATAAAAATTAATTATAGTGCCTACTTTGAGGAGCTCCCATTAAACAGTGCCTGGATTGGTTGGGGCATGGTTTCCTTTTCTGTGGGAAACAACTTTCTGAGCAGAGTAGGCATTTTCTCACTTAGAAAAAGCGAGACATATTCAATTTTAGTTAAATAATCTTGCAGGCTATCTGCAGGGACCTTTTTGATGTGAAATTAAATGTGGCACAGACAGAGATTTTATTACATTTACATGGACCCATAAAATAACTTTTATGGCTCCCAGTGGTGCAAATCCTCCTTAATTTTGTTAATTATTTCCCCCCAGTTATCCTTAGCCATGTCTGCTAATTCAGTATTGATCTTGATACTAAGATACGTTATGGGCTTGGAAAGTCACCTGAGTCCCCACTGAGTGAAAAAAACTAAGGAAGCAGATCTTACTTGAGGTAACGTTTTGGATAGTTTCCAATTACTATTATAGCTGAGGATGACAATGTCCTTCTACTCAGAGTCCTGACTTAGTGCTCAGAGCTTGGCTCCCAATTCAAAGGAGGGTGTTAGGCCATGTTCCAGAAAGATTTAGCACGAAGTGTCTTCCTTTTGGCCCAGCTTCTAAATGTCTGCCACCATTTCCAATAGCTTCCAACTCCTACTTAAGATCTGGGAAACCATTTATTGTTCTGATTTTTTCCCCCTTGTTCCCCTGTTTACACTTGAGCTAGACTTTTCTGAAGAAATATTCTTAGATTACCTTTTCTTAATTACATTATTCATCAAGTTATTTAGCATTGCTACTGATAGTTATTCTACATATGTTTTTACAGATTTGTTTAAATAAGTAGAGGCTGACATGAGTGAGGCTATCTTCCACTCCTGGCTTCCTTTGCTATATATATCCTTAGAGGCATGAACACCAAGGACTCAGTGAGAATTGGGTGTAATCGACCTGCAGAGAGTGTGAACTTAGCATACTAGTTCACTTTACTTCATCATACATTTGTTGAACACCTACTATGCACAAAGCATTTACCTAAAATAAATTGCTCATTCAAACTAAAACTTCAATCTATCTTTTATTCCAGGGTCACCCATCAATTGCAACATTTGAAGAGCTTTTCTATTTTATGATACATAATTGCATAATGTAGGCTTGCTTCTTCTGGATCTTCTTTCATTAACTTACCTCATTTAACTTATTGGGTGTCCATTTATAGTCTTGTAAAATGTGCTGTACTTCAAAATAAAAGCTAAGCCTTTTTTTATTTTATTATTTTATTTTATATAACAAGGGCCAATTAAATGAAAACAAACATTATTCACAATATTTGGGAATTTGGGCGTCGTTCTTTCCAAACTACTTCCTGCTGGTAAGGAAAGCTAAGCCTTTTTGAAGGGTTTTAAAATTCATTCTTTTCACCAAAATGAGCTCATTTCTCCTTCCTGACTATTATTTTGAATTATTAAGGTTTTGCTACTTTAGGTTATTTTTCCTTTCTTTTTATTTTGTATTACCAGTTCCCAAAGGGTGCCCAGAAGAGTCACTTGGAGAAAACACTCAATTCACAGCCGCAGAAAAAGCTAGCATACTTTATATTACCTCTTTTACATGCCTCTATTACAAGAATAACTGGGGTGTGGGGGAGGGGCAATGAAGTGTGGGGGCTAAGATAGAATCCAGCCCTGGATGGTCCTACTTCAGCTTCCTGCTGCTCCCTTCCTTTATCTTCATGTTAAATTGCTTCAAATCCCGAATTTATACAAAAATACACAGGAAAACTTTTTAAAAATAATTTGCATACTCACCTACATCAGCATTGTAGAGCTAGGGATTGATTGACCCAGGGCCCTATAAACAAGAAAGGGGGGCTTCATTTCCATAATCCCCTTTCACCAAAGACTTTCTGCTAGGCCCCAGCTTTGAAAGCTTTCCCCACCTGGAAGTAGTGTCTCTCTTGGAACCAGACCTTTAACATACGGGCCTTTGAGGGACACCTTGAAGGGCCCAGACTCTCACCAGCCCCCTGCTTCGGCAGCCATGATGGGCTGCAGAAAAGACCCAACAAGATGTAGGCCCCCTACTCAGCAGGTTGTGCGGAGACACCCCCTACTGCCCCCTTGTCCTAATTACTGGGAATAAACCACCAGTTAACCTCCAAGTGGAACCAACCAGAAGTTAGCTGGGCTTTGGGTGTGCTTTACTGATAATACTGGAATGCGGTAGATGGCAATGCCCAGGCCCTCAAATGGTCTCCAGGCAGGCATAGCAACCTTTCTGCGGCTGCAGCTGACCAGGACAAGTTCCCCCAGCCCGGAGTTGCACCAATCCTGAGACTGTTACTATGCAACTAGCAGACCCCTAGGCAACCCTCTTGCTCTAGCCCAATATATACCCTGCCCCATTGCTGCTCTGGGTCCCTTCTACTCCACCTGCTGTGTCAGACAGACGGAGGACCCAAATTAACCTGTTAATTAAAAAGACTCTACTTTTGCATCAGATCTGGTTGGGGGGGGTTCAGAGTCTGGGCACAACAACTTAAGATCTTAACTATGTCACCTGCAAATCACTAAGCCCCAAGGTAACCCCCTCTTTCAAAATGACATTGTCAAGCACATCCCACGCCAACAAATCACAGTCAACAAGTCGAAGAAAGACCCTGTTTCCCAGAAACCAATTTGATGCTGAGTGAATGAGTTTATCCACTTTACCTCTTCAGTGTATTGGCCAAAGCACCCAGCTTTTGAGGTGCCTGGGTTTTGTTAGTTGCCTATGAATCTAAGTTTTCTAAGAAACGCTTTTTGGGAAATGATGGAGGGGGTTGAGATGGTTCATTAGTTACTTTTCTCAGTGTCACAAGTCAAACTCATCCTGGGTCCTGGGCAGGGGGCTGGTCTATGGTTATTACAGTTGATAGTTCATTCTAGATCGTCCCTTCTATTTTGCTTACTAAAGCCATTGCTGGATAGTATGTTTGATAAGGAGTGGAGGCTTTGAGATTTGACCCATTTATTTGATCCTTTGAATTCTTATTAGTTACATTTGGAGAGGTGTCTCAGTAGTTAAGGGCACTGGCTGCTCTGCCAGAGGATCTGGGTTCAATTCCTAGCACCCACATAGCAGCTCACAACTGTCTGTAAAGCCAGTTCCAGGGGACGTGACACCCTCACTCAACATACATGCAGGCAAAACATCAAGGCACATAGAATAAAAATAAATAATTAGCCAGGTGGTCGTGGCTCACACCTTTAACCCCAGCACTTGAGAGGCAGAGGCAGGTGGATTTCTGTGAGTTAAGGCCAGCCTGGTCTACAGAACAAGTTCCAGGACAGCCAGAGCTACACAGAGAAATTCTGTCACACACACACATAACAATAATAATAATAATCTTTTTATTAGTCTGTTCTTCAACTTTAATAGCTATAATTCAGTAAGGCTTTTAGCTCAAGTCATCCTATTCCCACAACCCATCACCCTGATGCTTTCTTCTAGCCACACCCACTTTCAGGTAAGAGAAAAGGCCCAGCATTTCAGGAACCCGGCTGAACTCAGACTCACACATAGCAGGAAATACTTGTAGCTCTCTGTCTTACCACATCTTTTCCGAATAGGTCATAAACAAATTTTGTTCCCAAGGAAAAAAATGATCATGTATTCTTATATCAAACTCCTATAACCCTTGCAAATAAGAACAGATCTTCAAGCCAGGTATGGCGTGATTTGTTTTGACTCTTTACTGCCTCTGACTAGGATGTTTTACATATATTAATCTAAAGACAATGGATCCTGAGCTGATCTCATGAGAGGGAATTACCCTGGCTCTGAAATGAAGGGGCGGCTATGAGTCAGAACACAGACACATAGACAGCCAGGAGCTATCAAGCTAAACATCTTTTTTTCTTTTCTTCATTAATCGGAGCTTTGGAGGTAAAAATTTCCTTCTCGGGGACATCAAAGTGATTTGTGGCCCTCTCTGTACACCCTTAGATTCACAAGCCAATGAGTACATCACAGCAATTCTCATCAACAGCTGACATAAAACACAGGTGATCTTCATTTTCCTTAAATGTTTCAGTTAACTATGGAAACCCTTCGGCTCTTGTGACATAGCATTTCGGAGTGTTTTATCTCCTTTGACTTTAGCAGCAACCAGAGGACACACTGAAAATTCTGTTATTTTTCTTTTAGTAACAGAGTAACTAAAGAACAGAGCTGCCTATACTAAAGGCATTGGATCCCAAGACAGTAGGATCTGCCTTTTAGTGCTCTTCCTAGGAGTCCACTGTGATGAGAAGGCAGGGTAGCAAGAATAGCTTGTGGTTACAGCAGCGAAAGCATGGAGCTGTCTGTTCACATCTAATAGACCAGGAGTGAGGAGAAATGGGGGCACTCAGGCTGGCCTTCTCCTTTGCATATTTTTATTTAGTCCAAGACTCTAGCCCACAGGATGGGTCCACTCAGAGTCAATCAAATCTTTCCCTCTCAGCTATCCTCTGGGAAAAGCCTTCCCAGACACACTGAAAAGTGTGCCTCATTAATACCCAAGGGTCTTATCCATCCAACCAGGTTGATAATTGAAGTCAGCTAGCATACTCCAGGTCTTTCTAAGTATCCAAGCTGGTTTCCCCCTCCTACCAGCTTCATGGGCCTCAGTGTTGGGAAAGTAGATGTGAGGCTGCTTGCCTAGCCATTAAAAATAGCATGCACCAAATTGAGATTCTCTAATGTGCAACCTGAGAGCTCATGAGCTGTAGGCTGCTTTGCTTTACTTCCTGGGCCTTGAAAATATGAATTTTATAGATTCTTCTTGTGTCTCATGCAGCCCTAAAACTGATAGAAAGGAATGACATCCAGCTAGAGTCGTCGATTTGTCTTGTTGACAATAAGCAAATGGTATTCATTGACTTGAGTGATGTTTGGTTTTGTTTTAGCTGAGTTAATGAAAATTGATTAAATTAAATAATTGGTTAAATTAGCTAAATGATTTCTAGTATTGTATAGATATAGTTAGGAAAATTGTATTGTAAACTATCACTTTAGGGCAGAAGTGATTGATCAATGGGTAAAGCACTAGATGAGCAAGTATGAGGATGTAAGTTCAGATCCCAGCAGCCACTGCGGAGGGACAGGCAGATCCTGTGGCTCAATGGCCAGCGAGCCTAGTCAGAGCATAAAACTCCAGATTCGCCAAAAGATATAGTCTCCAAATTAAGATAGACAGTGCCTCAAGGTTGACCTGGCCTCCACACATGTACTCAAGGACAGCCACTGCACTCCCATGAACATAGTCACACTTCTGAATCCACACATACATTTACACATACATCTTTTAGAAATTCACACACAAGGAGAGCTTATTAATTCTGACTGTGGGCAACCTGTGCCCATGGCATTCCAGCCAGCAAAGGCATCAGCTCTGACTTCTTGACTAACACAGTCCGACCATCAAATGTGATGGCGGTGAGAGCTGCACCCTCCTTGGCTGTCATTATGAAGATGTAATTCTGTTATAATTATTTAATCCCAAAGGCATTATTACACCTGTTCAGCAGTGTTCAGCCACTCACTAAAATGATGTACAACTCCACTGTGATAAATCTCAGAGGAATTTTTTTTCATTAAAGTTTCTTTAAAAGTATTATGGCTGGAGAAGGATGAATTTAAATAAGTGTTTGGAGAAACTACATAATTATATAAGAAATGTGTTGTTTCAGAATTTGCTCTTTCATTTTCCTGTACTGTCTGTGATCTTAAGGCCTGATTAAAGGATTTTTTTTAATCACTTAAATCATCCAGTCAGATTAAAGAATAATGGATTCATGGGGTGTTGGCACTAGAAGGGGCCTTAGAGAGTGCCATTCAGTGCCTCTCAAACCTTGGCTTGAATTTTGAGAATTATCCACAGGGCTTGCTTAGACAGATCTCTGGGCCCCACTGTCAGAGGCTCCCATTCAGAGAACACCAGGAGGATTCAAATTTCTCACCAATTCTCAAGTAATGCAGGTGTTAGTGTTCAGGACCTCTCTTGAGAACCATTGGTCTAACTTGTGTTATAAACAAGAAAAACCAAGGCCCAGGGAGATGGAACAATTCGTTGGGGGAGAGATAAAATGGAAAAGAAAGCCATTGAAACCTGCTGAAATTGAACTTGCGGAGAGAAAGCACGCTTAACCACGTGTGCATGACAGGCTGTGGGAAAAAATAACCTAACAGTCATACATACAAACAAGACATGCAGCGTGGCAACAACAGTCATCTTGGCAGTTCACTATGAGGGATGGAGTGTCAGGCACAGAAAGGCAGAGCAAAAGACCCAGGCATTTGGCCAGACACAGTCTGAGGTTACAGGAAAGTAGGTGCGACCATTGGGCTTGCTGGGTGGTGGTGGTACTGGGAGGCGGCGGGGGGGTGAGGGGGGTCTCAGTGAGCCTGAGGCCAACCTGGTCTACAGAGTGAGTTCCATGCTAGCCATGGCCTTATAGTGAGACTCCGTCTCAAAAAAAAAAAAAAAAAAAAAAAAAAGGAATAGGAGGAGGAAACTGCTTGTGTGTTGATGAGCATCTCAGAATCAATACTTCCTTCCCAACAAACCTTTCCTTCCTGTTTCACGGAAAGACCGTGGGGGCTCAGGGGTCAGGATCAGGGAAGACCCTCAGGGCTCAGGGTCAACATCTTGAAGTCATTCTTCTTCCTTACCTTCCAAATGTAATAACTCCCCTCCAAAATGCACCCCAAATCGTTACCGTCCCTGTGTTCAGTAGTATCTCCCTACCAAGACACCACCCTCACCATGTTCACCACTCCACAGTATTTCCTAGTAATCTCCTTGCTGCTGTCTTGGCCCTCTGTTCTTCATACTCCTCACACAAACAATCCTTTAAGAAGAAGTTCAATCCTGCTAAAACCCAACACCAATTCCCTACAAGGCCTTTCCTGACTGACCTCACTCTTGCTATCTCCAGCTTTGCTTGTACAGTCCAGTCACAGTTTTCTTTCTGTTCTGAGACTATAGCAAGAACATATCACTTCATAGACCTTCATAGACTCTTCGTCCCTGGATCTCCACCAGCTGACCCTAGAGCAATCATATATATGTCACCTAGTCCCAGGCCCCTTCTTAACAAACCACTCTTTATCACTTTATCAGATTAATCCCTTTTATTTTCTTTCATCACTGTCTGAAAGTGTTCTTTTTGTTGGTTTGTCTTTCAGCAAATGTAAGCATTATGATGCCAATAGAAACATTTGCATTTTTGCTTTTAGCCATAGCCCCAATGACAACAGTACCTGGCACATAGTATGTGCTCAATAAAAGTTACCTGACTATGTAGGCAAGGTCGCAAACACCTGTAATCTCAGCTACTCAAGAAGTGGTGAAGAGAAGATTGTGACTTCAAAACCAGCCTGAGCAGCATGACAAGAGGCCTTCTACATGCAAAGAAGATGAAAGAAATGTCTTGTTATGACTAAACAGGACTTCAGCCGTAGAAATAGAACTGGCTCCCTGAAAACTTCCCTGACAAGAAGACAAAAGCTGAGACTCACTGAACAAGGTGGAAACCCATCCACTAGATCATGTCCTATTAATCTGTCGCTTGTGACCACCCCCCCCCCCCCGTGTAACTGATATGGAAATTGCAGAAGATCTAGCAACATGAGAATTCTGAACACACAATGACTAGAAGTAAAGTCAAAGCAAATGCACAGTTAACCTGAGGTGCTTCCTGCAGCCTGGGCCCCGTGTCACCTCACACAGCCTCACGAAAGCCCCAGTTCTGAGCACAGAGCCCCCATGCCCTGCACTGAGCACACTGCACACCACACAACATGAACAAAGTCTGCCTGAGACACCTGGGCTCAGGCTCAAGACGTCATGTGTTATGAATTGTAGTGCTTTCTTGCACAATATATAAAAAGTTTTTTCTTTTTGCCTTTATAGAAAGATAATAATTTAATTATAGAAAATCAAGTCTTTGAATATTTTTCTACTGTCATTCCTCAGCATGGTCCAAATTAGTCTATCTTTGGATTGCATTGTATTAGAATTTATTTTTATTCCTTAAATTTTTAAGGGGTGTGTGTGTGTGTGTGTGTGTGTGTGTGTGTGTGTGTGTGTTTGCATGCTTGTGAAGGTCAGAGGACAACTTTGGGGTATGGGTTGGTTCTACCACATGGGTCCCAGGGACTGAATGAACTTAGATTGTCACACTTGACAGCTGGTTCCTTTTCCAGCAGAGCCATGGCACTGGTTGAATTGTTTTTAAAAATTACTGTTTCAGTTGCTGATTTGAGTTTCAGAAAAGAAATTGCCAAACAAAGTTGGGTTAGGGAATAGTTTTTAACAATATCTGAAATGGCTCCAAACATACTTCTGCCATCTTGTTTATGTAAATATTTTATTACACTTTTATTTATTTGTGTGTACATGTGTGTAGGAGCATATGTGACATGGCATGAATGTGGAGGTCAGAGGACAGCCTGTGGAAGACAGTTCTCTCCTTCTACCCTGTGGGCCTCAAGAATTGAAGTTAGGTCATCGTGGCAGGGGCAAGAGATTACACCTGCTGTAAAAACAGCCCTGTATCATGTACATATGTAAAACAGTGTTCTCAGCATTGATACTTGATTATGAAATCAATCAACTCTGGGAAAAGTTGTTACACCCTACAGTGTAAAATATACATGCAATGTAATTCATTAGGAACAATATATAAGTACATTCATCTCATTAACATGCAAATTTACTTTTTATTGTTACTAAATTCTAAAACTCCATGTATACCAAAACTATTTTAAAATAAATTTCCTGATTTATTATCAGTAAATGTTTGTTTTGCTTGTCTATTTTTAAAACACTCGAGGTCATATAGAATTTTCTCAGATGAAAAGGGTTTGTAAGTACAACAGTTTAGGAAGCTCATGAGTGGAGCGGCTTGGAACTCAGGAAGCCAGAAACCCTTCAGCAAGATTGGAGCCTGGATTCAAAGCCGAAGCGGCAGTTGAAGAACTCAGGGAAGACACACCAGCCACCTTGAGCACATTCGGTGGTAGTCAAGTTTGGCTCTTTGGCCTCTTCTGGAGTGACTTCACTATGCTTTCTTTGAGATATCTGAGGGACTTCACTGTCTTCTCTCCTTGCCACTAAGGATGGATCTAGAAAGGGAGCAGAGTCTGGGGGTAAGAATTTCTAAACATAGTAAACATGAAGTATTCTTATGTATATATTATCTATCTGTTTATTGTTTAAACATATAAAAGTGTTCAAACAGTCTATATCTTAAGAACTTACAAAGTCAGCATGTGCTCTACTCAGAAGTTACTGTGAGGTACTAATTTGTAGTTACTGTTTCATAATTAAAAGTCCACTCTAGAGTTGTGGGGAGGGGGGGGCGTCTCATTATATAAGGTACTTGCCAGGCAAACACAAGGCTCAGTGTTCAGATCCCCAGCATCCATGTAATGGGCATGATAACCCTGGGGTTGAAAGGTGGGGACTACTGAGTTCAGAGGACTTGCTAATCACTCTAGCCAAAATAGTGAGCTTCAGGTCCAGTGAGAGGGCCTGATTCAGAAAATTAGCTGGAGAAGACATGCTGATGCCAATAGGCATGCGTGCAGGCACACACATACTCATACAAAAATAAAAAGTAAACAAATAAGTAAATTACATTTAAAAGTCCATGTCGCTATTCTCTGAAAATACACCAGTTTGGCCATTTAAAGAAGGACTGTTTAGAATTACGTTTCATCCCAAGAAAAGAAATTAATTTTTCTTTCTGTAGAACTCTCAAATGTGGGTTGGAGATACAGTTCAATGACAGAGTGTTTGCCAACCTGAGCAACACACACACACACAGACACACACACACAGACACACACACACACACACACACACACTGATTTCAGGCCCCCAGGCTGAAGTCCACAATGACCTGACAGGTTAGGTCAGTTTTGGGAGGTGTCCCATCTGCTCCTGGCAGGCATTTCCAGTGCGTGTGATCAACTTGCCAGAGATAAAAAAGAAAATGACATGAATCCAAACTTTCCTTTTAGTCAAACATTTAAAATGTTGGGAAGGCAGCGTTGAGGCCATGCCTGCGCTTTAGCTGAGAGTGGTTGCCTCTGTGCAGTGGCCTGGAGGAGGAACCGGGTACAGATGTACACACACAACAGTGTTCAGAAGGGAAAGACAGATGCTGCTCCCTGGGGCAGGGGCACACGGGCTCTGCCTGGCTTTCCAGGAATTTAAGACAATGTGAGTAGGTTTGCACTCAGTCACTCTTTTTGTGAGTAGTGCTGGGTAGCATTGGCTCTGTCAGAAAGTCCCAGGTTTTTAACTTGGGCTTCACAGGTGTTTTGATAGATCTGTGAGTCTGTGTGTACACCTACAAAACTGTGTGTGTTAATGCGCATGTGCATTTTTCTGAGCAGCTGGTCTGTGCCTTTCATCCCATCTCAGGGGACTCGATGACCCTGCCAGCCTTGACAGCACCTGCTGCTCTTGGGCACACTAGCTTATCACAGAACTGGGTGCTGGAGAAGCAAGAATTAGGGCGTGCTCATCTGTAGTCATTGACAGAGAACCTAGTTAGGAAAATGGCTTGCTTGCTCTGAGTAGAAAAACTGATCCTAGTGGATGAGGGCATAAGCTAAGGAAGCTGTGCCACCTTCCCTGAGATGGAGTCACCAACAGGATGGCAACCAACATGGTGATCAGAACCAAGTGAAATAGAGACTCTGATCAAAGAGCAGGGAGAATAGGATTTCAAGCCTACCCTTATCTTGCTCTCAGTATGTATAAGAGCAAACAGAGCCAATCCCTGCCACATACAGCTACCTTCTGACACCAGGCTAGCCCTTCCTGTGTCTGACACCAGGCTAGTCCTTCCTGTGTGCACCCCAGAAAGCTGAGCTCCGGGACCCAGGACTACCTCACAATAACAAGCTGCTCATACCAACTTACTGCATTTTGTTTCATTTCAGCAGATCCTCATGGAACAGCCATTAGTATTCTTCCCAGCTCCTGGAATAAGAAGATGAAAAAGACAGTCTTAATCCTGAAGCATTCAGGGGATAGGACTCCAAGAAAACAGATCACACAGCAAAGGTGCATCAGAAGGGTCCCTACCCAGAAAGTCGTGTTTGGAGAGAATGGTTATAGATCAAAGTCAAAAGCAATGTGAGGGTTGAGGAGTCTAAGGAAGCCTGAAGCTCATTCCTTGGAGGGAAGACATTACTTCTCCCTCTCACTCTCTTTCTTGTAATGCCAAAGTGACATCCTTTTATCTATGATGTAAATATGGACAGCTGCAGCTGTGGGTTTTTAATCTTAAATGCGGATATACCCATTCCTGTAATAGGTGCATATATATGCACAGAGATTCATCACGGTATCCTTAGCATTAATTTTCATGTAATTTAAGGGCCTGCACTTTCTACTTTGTGAATCTTTCCGTCCTGTAAAGGAAACGAGCTCACTCAACTACACACTATCAGGCAGGCAGGTAATCAATCAGTGATCACACATATCAGTTCCAGCTGAGTTCCTGTCTATTGCCGAGATGGTTACAATAACCTCTAAGTGTACCATGTAAGTAGAAATGGTCTCTTCGGCGTCAGTACACCAAAAGCTCAGACAGGGAGGGTCAACTCTGCCACTGGCAATGGAGCTCTCCCCCTTCTTGTGTGTGTGTGTGTGTGTGTGTGTGTGTGTGTGTGTGTGTCTTTGTCAGCAGTATTCTTGAACACGGGGCCTATTCTGCGCTGTATTTTAGTGCTAAAAGCATCTTTCTTCTCCAGTTTCACAGATAAAAGGCAATTTTAAAAATGTCATGATGGGAAGTAATTTTTCAAGGTTCTCATGATGGAACATAAAACCAGATTTAAAAATACCCAAAATAAGGCCTTGCTCATCGAGATTAGGGTTGTACTCCGAGATCGGGGCAGAGCTCTTTTCCCAGCAAAATTGTTAAGTGGACAAAGGAATTGTCCCAGCTTTTACCGACCTTAAGCACCCTGCCTTTCTTTGCAGCTAGTCTCTCTATCCTGTCTTTTCAGCAAAGCCTACTGGAAAACTTATTTGGTTAACAAAGCTGACTTCCAAAATGAGGGAGTGAGGTACACATGATTTTCCCATGCCAGCTGAAGGTCCTTTGTCCTGAGGTGTTATCCTGAAGAAGGGAATTTTCAAGAACTGTATTTTTTTTTCTTGGGTTCAACCTGAGAGCTACTAATGACAACCAGGTCAGTTTAACACTGAAGGAAGGAGGGCAGATGCTTCCCCTTTCCAGTGAGAAAATGTAGAGTTAAGAGTCCATTTTTGGCTGGCTTTTAATCCCAGGACTCGGGAGACAGAAGCAGGTGGATCTCTGAGATCAAGGCCAGTCTGGTCTACAGAGCTAGTTCCAAGATAGCCAAGAGTACACAAAGTCCTCTGGCAGGTAGGGCTGGAGAAGGACTGGTCCAGCCAGTTTCTTTCCAGCGCTGAGCAGGATGATGAGTGTTCCTCATCTCATCCTCCTGGTTGGTTACTGGTTACTAGGGAGAAACACCCACTGAGCTGGGAGTCTGTCAAAGCAGGATCTCAGTTTATTGCATCAAGCAGGGACTTATAATTGGGTTGGGGTAGGGGTACGGAATAGGAATCTTAGGATGGGCCAATAGTATTCCACCAAGCTAGCAGTTAGCTTGGCAGGGGACAGTCTTACAACAGGCTTTGCTGAGTCACACTCAGGCTCAGAAAGTTCCTCTAGGTCTTGTGTCCTGGCCTTTTTAGGCACAACACACAAAGAAACCCAGTATCAAACACACACACACACACACACACACAAAAAAAAAAAAAAAACAAAAAACAAAAAAAAAAAAAAACCCAAAACAAAAAAAAAAGTAAAACAAAAAGTCTACTTTCACTGGGGTTTTGGAGTAGAAGGTCTCATTATCAAAGCCATGTTATTTAGGACCACATGTATGTGTATTGGGGTGGTGTTATAGATTTTGAAAATCTGGCACTCCAAATGTTTATTCTGATTTCCTACTATATGGAGTAGAAGAGAAGGCAAACAGAAAAGATAGTCCCTTCTCCTCAGAAACTGGAGAAGCCACATACTCAAAGGCAGACCACAAGTTGGTTCAGCTAGCCGTGGTTGGGTTGCCTCTCTTTCTGAGCTTTATATGGTAGTTATAGGGTCATTGTGGGGTGTGTGTGTGTGTGTGTGTGTGTGTGTGTGTGTGTGTGTGTAATGAGCATATTTTAGCAAGTACCTGGCACATAGTATGCTTTTATTTGATGATTTGAGACAGGGTCTCATGTATTATAACCTGGTCTCAAATTCACTATAGCTAAAGAGGATGGCCTGGAACATGTGTGTGCCACTGTGGCCTGTTCATACACTGCTCGGTGGGGATCAAACCCAAGGCTTCATGCATACATAGTAGGCATGCACTTACCAACTGAGCTACATCTGCAGCCCCCGATAGCATGTTTTTAAGTAGAATGTGTTTGAGAATAATATATAAGGGTGCAACAGTCAGTGAAAATTAGCTTCTAAGTAGGTATTCTAAAGTTTAAAGAGATGAGAACAAAATATGTAGAGGAAACTAGTATTTGAGTCACAGGGAGATGATGTTTAACAGGTCACACCAGGACTGGGTTGGGATGATCTAATATCTCATAGTTTGAAGGGCTTGCTCAAGATCTTATTTTAGAAATTTGGGCAGAAGATGAAGTTCTGGCCTAGGAAGATGGTTGTGAATATGTAGAGGATCCAGGTGCTATCCCCAATAGTGAAAAAGAGCAGAAATATTCTTAAAATCGAAGGCATTTCTCCCATAACTTAGATGACAAACTGCCAGAAATACGTATACATGGTAAGTTTGGAAAGGCTATTTTCTGTAAGAGATAAGTATTCCCAACTGCAGAGGTGTTACCCTTCTCAAAGCACGGCTCATGGTTTAAAGATAGGGTGACTAATACCCAGAAAGTACTTGCTGTTTCACCAAAGAGCAGGGCTGTGGAGGTGAGGGATAAGGAAGGTTCATTCATCTTTCTCACAGAGCAGGTTTGTACCTGGGACCAAGCTTTGAGCTTCCTGGCTGTCAATGCAAAAAAGGGAAAACATGTCAATCACTTGCAGAGAAGGAAGCAAACTGTCTCCTTGCCAGTGTTTTAATTCCAAAATGTAATTATATAAGCTTGCTCCAAGTATAGGGAAAAAAAAAAAAAAAAAAAAAAAAAAAACAACTTAAGCCAAGGCTAAGTCTTGGCCATTGTAAACGGTCTCTGTAGTGGTTTCTCAAAGGTGTTCAGTCCCAGCAGCGAATAGGTAGGTTTTGATATAAACAAAGGCATCCATGTTACGAATGGTGTATAGATCTTCAAACACACTCCCTGCCCAGTCTAAGAAGTAAACTCTCTTCTCTCCTCATTTATTGTTTTTGTTTTTATTTGGAGGTGTGGGGGTGGGTGGGTATTGCATCTGGTGAAGAAGACCAGTCTTTCTGGATCCCGCCCCTGCCTGGGGGGGGGGGACAGCAGTTATATATAGCCTAGTCTGTGGGATCTCCTGGTCACCTAAAAACCCACCAAGGCCTATCTGCAATTGCTGCCTCTTAGGTCCTTTGCCTTTGAGGGGTGGGAACCGTTTCTCCAGGCTAAACCAGCCCAGTCTGAATGGGTTCTGGAGAGAGGAAGACAGAGAAAAGGTGGGGGGCGGGGAAGGGTATACAGAGAACAGAGGTTAGCAGAGAAGTGGGGGAGGGGGTTACAGGGACAGGCCAGCCAGCTTTTGTCTTCACACCTCTGCCCCAGCGGCGAGGCGGGGCCACGGGACTGCACTTTCTGCTTGCAGCCTATGCGTGCAGCGTTTTGCCGTGGAAATCTAATTTGACAGGATAGGTAAATAAAATCAACTGTCATCAGCTCCCACTTTATTTACGGGACAAGGTCAATGTTTTTTAAGCATCAACCTAAACAACTTATTGGAAACGGATTGCAGAAGCACTCGATGGAGGCAGTTCTAGAAGTTGGTTTGATTTTTAAATAGCCAAATCCGATTATTATTTGCAAAAAGCGTCCTCGGCGAGCCGAGACCAATGCCTTAGTGAATAGCCCTGGCGGTCCGCACACCGGGCCGGCTGCTCTGGGGACCCCGCGCTCCCAGCGAAGCGGCCCCCTTCCCGCACCGCGCGCCGCTGGGTGCGCACCTGGGCCCGCAGCAGCCAGGTCCGCGCTCGCTCCTACGGCTGCGATCCTGCCGTCCTTTTGTTCTGTCGCCTCTGTTTTCCCCTTGGTTGTTGATTATTAGTATTTTCCTAGTTTTCCAAACTAATAAGTGCCACTATCAGGCAGTTGGAAGCTCTCGGAGGCTGCAGGCTTTACCGCTCGGCCCTAATTGATATTGAACGAGCTGCTGGTAGACGGGAACAGGGCCGCTGCTGGATAATTTGCAGTTTAATCAGCGTTTGTAATGAGAGCGGCTGATTAGGGCTGTTGGAAATAAAAGAGAGTTACAAGGAACGTCTGTCAGAGTCCGGTGATAATTCAGGACTAATTGTGGTGATTAGCGCAAACTGGATGACTTTGGGCTTTGCTAATGCAAAGAGAAACGTGCAGGCTCCAGCCAGAGACCCCTTGGAGAACAGTGCCCCGGCTGCGCACAACTTTGCTGAGCCTTTTTCCTGCGAGGCCCCCAAAGGCTCCCCGGGCTTCGGGGAGATGCATTGGCCGCCACAGGGTGTAACCACAGGGCGGTGGCCTAGCCACCCCACCTGGGTCTGCAGCCTGCCCTAGCCGGGTTCCACAGCGTCTTCCTTGGCCGGTTACGGTCAGGTGCACGCCTCTGTTCGCCCCCACCCCATCCCCGGGATCCCATCCCTACCCCCTACCGCCACCCTGGCAGCGACCACGTTTCGGCAGGGAGGCGCATCGCGTCCCCTCCTCGACCCCTAACACCAGCAGCCATTCATCAGCTCCCCTCCCCCACCGGAGCACCCCACAGGGCAGGGATTCTCAACACCCTTTCTTTTCTTTGCCTCTCTGTCAGTTCTCTGGGCCCTTATCCGACAAAACAAAGGTTCTGGACACCCGGGTTCCCGAAACCATGGTCCCTGGTGAGTGGCCCCCAGCCTGCGCCACCCTGGGCAGACTCGACCCTTCAAAGTGAGCTGGAAAGAGCAGAACCGGCGCTTATAAACTGCCCGGGTTCTCATTATCGAGGAGTTTCATAACTCTTTAATTCATTTTTAATGGCGGCAATAAACATGGTAGTCATTTTGGAACAATAGCTAAAAATCATAGGGCCATTACTGTCCATTAAAACCCTGTTTACAGTTCAGTGGAGGCTCACGTGCCCTGTAGTCATTCATATTAGCCAAAGGAGAGATTTATGGTTGAAAGAAGCGTTCTCTTTCTATTCTTTATATAACACAACACTTACTGAGCAAAAAAAAAAAAAAAAAAAAAAAAAAATCCTAAGTTCACTTGGCTTTTTAATCGTGAGAATGGGGATTAAATAAGGAGGTGTTGCTGGCGGCTGGTTGCCATTTGATCAATAGATCATCAACTGCTGTAAGTGCTGTGTATTCACTATCAAATTAAATGAAAAATACTTTAACCCATGTCCCTGGTGTCAGCAGATAAAGCTAATAATATTTCTGTTACGTTTCCATCCGGGCCCCTTAACACGTAGGAGAAAGTAGGCCTTGTGCTGTTTTCTGTCTTATAGACATCCCACAGACCTCCAGACCCAGGGTGTAGTGGGTGTAGTCTTGCAAGAAAATGCTTACTATTTCCGGGAGCCGGGGCCTCCTAACTGACAGCAACCATTTCATAGCCAGCCCCATCTTGCAAGGCTCCACTTTCTAGCTTGCAGATGGAGGTGCAGGGCTTGAGGCCTCAGGAGCCAGAGGAGCTGCCTGCTGCAGGCTTGAAACAACCTTTTACCAGAGTGTTTGCCCTTTTCACTTTGATACCCCTTCTTGGTGGTAATAAATCTAAACAATAGGCCCAAAGGGACAAATCTCTATGATTTCCTAGATTTTTCTATCCTAGTTTAGATGTTATCTAATATGACCTATTTTACACACAGTTGCTCCCTGCCTTTGGAGCAACTAGCTATCATCGCCCTCCCCCGTCCCCCCCCCGCAGATCTAGAACTAGGTAATTATATAGTCTGTGTTTTAAAGGATAACAAAATCCAAACGTTATGTTTAGATACTAAACTTCCTTATGTTATTTCACCGGTTTCACAAAATCATTTCCTTTGGTGTATACATTTTGGAGAGGGATTTTCCCCCTCATCTTGCTTTCTTTCTTTAACAGCTGAGGTAATGTTGCTGTGGCCTGTCCAAAAAAAAGAAAAAAAAATCGAATGATATTTGCGAAGTTTAATTGCTAACTTAGCAGCTCGGTCACACCTCCCAACCCATTAGATGATGAAATCTCACCTGGTTAGCGGGTACAGTACTGTGGCCTCAATGGCGAATGCCTGATTATACAGCCAAGCTGCTAATTTACCAAAGCCCCCAGCCAGGGAGGCTTGGACCGCCACCACTCACTGTATTCATGCGGTAGCTAAGAGAAGGAACCGTATTCCCTGAGCCGCTTTCCAGCTACCCGCAGAATGAGAAATGTAAAATTAGTGGAGATGTGTGCATGAAGGGAGCTGAGCAATTAGTAAGGCGCGGGCGCCCGCTGGCCCAGAGGGGGTCGGGGAGGGCGAGTGGGGAAACGAGGGCTCGAGGGCAAAGGGCTTCCTTCTTCGCAGCCAGCTGTCTGCAGGCCGGCCCGCGACAAGGTCAGCGTGCTTGTCTCAACCCCCGCTGAAGCCGCGCCCAGTTAGGAACAATACCGCTTCCTACCAGCCCTTTGCAAAGCCAGCCTGCGGGCGACTAAATACCTACCCGGGCTCCAGGCCCACCGAGCGCCCCCAGCGCGCGCACACACACTCATCTGTTTCTTTCCAGCTTGGCCCTGCAAAATAATGCTAAGCCTCGGATCACAGGAAACTCGACCTGTGGCAGCATCTCTACCAACAAACCTCAAGGACAACCGTGGGTTTTAGAAGAAAACCTCTGGGTCTCTTATTTTTGCCCTATCCTCATTGTCACGTCTCCCCCACGCCCCAGTTCCTAGCTTCCAGATAGCTACTCTTCTCGGTGGATGTAGGCTTGGCTTCTGAGTGTGGAGCAGTCTTGCAATCTGGGTCTCCCTCAGCGGGTGGGGATGCGCATAAACTGGATATTTACAACAGGAGTGTGCGCATGCACCTCTCCCTGCGAGGGCAGGTGTCTGTGTACAGAGATTCTGTTAGCTGCATTGTGGAATTACATACATTCGTGTAGGCTCTAAAGCCACTTTGCAGCTGATTGTTGTTCTGAGATTGGATGAGCCTGGCTAGGGAGACAGCCCTCTTCGGGGGCTCCAGGGCTCCCTCGATTTCCTCTTCTTCCCGCTCCAGGTGGCAAGCCCAACACTGTCCCCTTCACATCCATCCTTAAAACCAGCCAAACAGTTCACAAACCCTTATTTATTTGTTTGTCTGTGGTTATCGCCCATGTTATTAATTGCACCCAGGCCTTCCTTGCTCTTTGAGAGAGCAGCGGTATAAATTGGCTCTAATAAATATTAGCCGCTAGATTAGGCGAGGTGAAGTTGGCACCGCGCTCTATTTTCGACCTGTAGCCTCTGCGAAGCCGCCAGTTCTGCGCCAGATTAGCCCCATCCATCCAGTGTCAATGGTTGTCTTGTTGAGAAAATCAGTGAGTAAACAGGGCTGACAGAGAGGGGGCCCAGCTGATTACTCATACAAATAGACTGCAAACTCCTCCTGGAGAAGCTGTTTCCAGAGATGGGTTTCTCGCATTGACAAGGCTGCTTCTCCCAGGATCCTATGTCCTGCTGTTCCCACTTTGTCCTCCATCAATCACACAATTGTGTCCGGGATGTTTTATAGAGTCACTTAATATCCCTGCCTTCATCTCTATTCACTTAGAGAATCATCTGCCATCAGGGCTAAAGGCTTTTTGCAGGACAGGACTGGCGACACACCCCGGCAACAATAGCTGGGTGGAAGCCTGACTGGTCGCCCTTTCTGATGCTAATAAAACAGCCCGGATGTTCCAGTGCGTGGGGGGCTTCTATTGAAATCCTCCCTTGGCCCTTTTGTCCACTGTTTTAAATTATGTCTGGAATAGTCCATGATAGGGGTGTGGAGGCCACAATAAGTTTCCTCTTTAAAAAAAAAAAATCTATCCCCCTGAAATGTTTTTTGGAGTGAAGAATTGGTTCTGATTAAAGCCCCACTTTAATTAAAGTTCATTATGTCTTCTTTTCAAGGAGGAGAAAATATTTTCAGACTCAAAGGTATGAAGATGTTTTGGCCTTTATTCACTTTCATTATTTTCTGAACTCTGTCCTCCCCCACTCACCCCTAACCTCCCTCACTAGCCTCCAACCAACTTGTCCCGTTCACGTCCACATAGAGAAGGATTAATGGAAATTTAGTTTGGGTGTACAGCACAGCATCTCTTAAGCATGGAGTTTCCACAACCAGGAGGCCAGCTGGATACAAAAATCACATTTTACGGGGGAATTTTGAAGACAGAAGAAAGAATTACAAGGTATCACTCTTTAAGTGGCTCATCTACAAATTAGATTGCTACACAATTAATCAGAAAGTTAATTAATGAGCAAGTTACTAATTAGAACATTTAAAACCAGTGTGTTTATAGAGCCTTCGTTAAAAAAAAAAAAAAGCTCCATAGTTAATTGGCCCACACACTGATCTCATAACTGTTAGTGGAGGTTAAAATACTACAGATGTACTATTTATTATGTATAAGTTCTAATTATGTCACGACTGTCTTCCATACCCCATAGCTGACAGAATTTTACAGTTAACTGGAAAGGGTTGGCATTCACAAAGTATAACCCAACTATACATGAAAACCACCACTAAACACACCTGTAGTTTTTGAGTTTGGTTGCTCTAATGTCTCTCTCCAGGCAGGAAGCCTGGGAAGGGCATTTAGGTTTGTGCACAGTCTCAAGGAGGTCAAGCCTTCAGAGTCCTTCCATCAGCCTGTAGGGCCCCTGAAAGTGTGGTTTGCTCTGGAGAGTTTGCTTAAGACTGTTGCTGAAGGGACAAAGAGTTGGAACTCTGGATATTTCCTTGGGGCTAAAGTAGAACAACATGTCCAGAAAATAACATCTTCATTTTATAGAACTCACAAATTTAATGCTATAATTGTATTAAAATGTGGATTTCCACTGCGAATCTCTAGAACATTTGCAAAGGGCAACTGCTAAGTTAATTTCATTAAAAAGCAAAAAAACCAAGGGCTCATGAATGAGATGTGAGTCCAGATGAATGAGAGTCCATTTACTGTATTTTCTACCAAGGAAGTTCCCAAGGCATTCACCCTTCTGAGTCATCCAAAGGCTCTCTGGGGCACAGGAAGAGCTCTCCTTTAGACTCAAGGAGTCAAACTCCCATCTCTGTTTCCCTTTTCCACTGGGCCAAAGTCCTAAACCAACCAGCCCCTCTGTTGAGTCAATGCCCAATGCCATCTGCCCCCACTTGCAGCAGTGACCACTTTGGAATATTGTATAGGGTAAGAACAGGCCTGCCTTCCCTTCCCAGAAGACCATTTCCTTTGCAGGCCCTGGGTCTTCCACTTTCTAGGTGTACCAAGATGGCTGTTCCAAGTGAGGCCCAAGTCTCCACATGGGTCAGACCTTCTCAACCTTCCTAATTCTGTGACCTTTTAACATAGTTCCTCATGGTGTGGTGGCCCCCAGTCATAAAATTATTTCGTTGCTACTTCATAACAGTAATTTCACTAGTTATGAATAATAATGTAAGCATCTGTGTTTTCAGGTGGTCTTAGGTGACCCCTGTGAAAGGAAGGGTGGATCCCAAGAGATAATGATCCACAGGTTGAGAATTGCATGGCTAGAGTCTACTAAAGACCCAGAAGTAGAAGTAGATAGGATTAGGATGAATGCTTTGTTGGAGGTTACTGAGATGTAGCATTTACCTCTTATCTTTAGCCACAGGGGGAGGTGGTAACACCCCTACACACACACACACACACACACACACAGTCATACACATTCATATACACATACTCATACACATTTATATATACACATTCATACACACACACACACACATTCATATACAAGTGGGTTACTCCTTCGAGAAGAACACACATAGGCAATTTTAATAAAAGAGGTTCCTGTACCACATTATTAGCAATAAATCTACACCATTCTTTGTTGGTTAAAATCATTATGATCATCATCGCTATCATTACTGAACTCATTATTCTTGTGTTACTATCAGAGTAGATTTATGGTAATACCCACCATTACGCCAGAGTTAAAGAAGGTGTAAAGGTTTGATTAATAGCTGCTTTCATGTTTTAATACTCAACATTTTCTCACACTTTTTTCTAAACAAGGGCCATGATAATTACAGGCAGTGATTACTGCTTTGTTGGGAGTGTGTAATTAGCCACATTGTTCTTCTTAAAAAAAAAAAAAGAAAGAAAGAAAGAAAGAAAGAAAGAAAGAAAGAAAGAAAGAAAGAAAAGGTAGGGGTAGGGAACATGAGTTTGGGAGCCGAGTCACAGGCTTCCAGGGTGGGCAAGCAATGCCTGGATTGGTTGCTGTGACAAATCTAGATTTAGAGACTGTAGTAGTGCCCCATTGCCACCTGCTGGGGTCACCGGAATTTGTTTTGAATGAACCCAGGTAAAGTTGAAGTAAATAGTGTAAAGGGTGATTGCACTTGGAGGATTGCAAAGAGGTGGGTTTTCCTTCTCTGCAACTCTCTCCCTCTTAATGGACTCCTGGGCCTTGCCCGGGAGGGGAAGTGGGGGGGGGGCAAGACAATGTGGCTCCTGGCTTGAAAATGCCAGCCAGAACATAGTAGGCTCCCACCCAGCAGACTCAGCCTGGGCCCACATTCGTCATCCTGAAATAGCCAGGGAGCTTCCCCGGCTGCCCGAGCTCCCAGACTATCTGTCCCTTAAAGGTTACAGGCTGCGTGCCTCGCTTTGTCTTCCTTGTGCCCTTTCCTGGCAAAAATGGAGACATCACATCCTTGCCCAGCCCCGGCTCAGTATTTATGAAGGTTTTCTGACAAATAGGCAGCCTGGCTACGCATGGGTGACTGCCTTCATTCCGCACTTGGCTTGTTTACATAGGACCAGCACCATTTCCACGGATTAAACAAATCACACCGAGAGGGAGACATTTATAACCCGCCAACGAGGCCACAAGGCAGTTGGAAAAAAAAAGTGTGTGTGTGTGTGTGTGTGTGTGTGTGTGTGTGTGTGTGTGTGTGTGTGTGTGTGTGGCCGAGCAAGAGAAAACGAATGTTCTGTCTGCAAGGCTGACCTTCGGGACATGGTGATTCTGGAGGCGCAACTGTCTGTCCTGTGTTCCGGACCCACGAACAGAGCGGGCTCTGAATTCTCCGGGTGTGAGCACCTCTACTCGGGTTAGAGGAGTCTTAAACCAGAGTTGGACTCCCGCCCAAGAACACTTGTACACAAAGGGCAGGGAACAAGGGCGCGCGTCCCTCCACCTTGAGCTTGTGGCTGTGCCCGTGGCACACTGTACGCGCGCGACCCTCGTGGGACCCTCACCCAGCAGTTAACCCTTGCCAAGCCAGTCGGAAGAAAGCGACACCCCTCCAGCTGTCGCCCAGCTGTACACCCATCAGGGCGGCGGGTGTACCCGTGTACTGGATTACTGGAGGGTGTCTGTAGTGGGTGTGTACCAGACACGCGTGTCTGCTTTGAGGGGTGTGAGTTGGCTGTAGCGTGCTCGAGATGGGAGATGACGGGCGTGCATGGGCGTGCGTGAGTGTGCAAGTGCGCGCGCGCTCGAAGCTGAACACTTCCAGAAGCCAGAGCGTTTCTAGGACTCTCTCTCGCGTCACCCGGAAGTATTCGCCGCCCGGGCCACCCAATTAACCGAAACAAAGCAAAGGGGCCGATCTGGTCTCTGGCGGCCAGGCGGTGGCTGAGCACGACGCCCTGGCGCTGCAGCTGCTCGCACCGCCCGCTGAGGCTCACCACTCCGGCTAGCGGCTCCAGGCCACCCGCCGGCTCCTCCACCGCAGCCGCGGGCACCGCCTGGGCTTGCTTGACACCAGGCACCCGCCCGGGCCGGGAGGAGGAAATTCCCTACAAAATAGCAATGGTTCCGAGAAAAGGATCACAACAAAATATTGAATAAATTCCCTTTTAATTTATTTGATCATTCCACATTACGGGGCTATGAATTGCTCAAATTTGATAACAAGTACTCAATTCAACTCATTATGTAAGTTAAATTAGACTTCGATAAAATTTCAGTGGCGCGCAGTGGTTCCTCGAATGAAATGTAATTTGTGCAAGAATTTGTTGTATCTGTCACAAATATTTCCAATTAGCGACCGTAATTATTTGATAGTTTCTGCAATTATGGCTTAAACGGGTGAATTTGGGACTGTGGAGGACCCTAATTGGCCTAAATTTGATATTTTGCATATTTGCATAATGAGGAAATTGGTAGAAAATTGTGTTCATTCATTTGTGAAAAATCCTATGAATTTTATGAATTTGAAAGCTCTGTTTGTGCAGACTGTGACTTTGCCTGCTGATCCCTGAGGAGCTGACAGTGAACGCCTGAATGGGCAGCCTGCCAACTTCACAGCTCCAGGCCCGGGAGGGGGCGGGGGGGGGCGACAGAGAGGAGGAGGAAGGAGAGAGAAGACAGGGAGGTGGGGAGAGGAGGAGGAAGGAGAGAGAGGAGAGGGATGTGTGGTGATTGTGGGAGGTGAAAGATAGCGCATGCTCCCCTTCTAGGGGGACACCCCCCCCCCCGCGTGGAAGCCCTTTCCCCCACCCTGTTATCCTGAGGGTGAGGATGGGTGAGATGGGGGTCAATGGTGAGGGAAATTGTAAAGGTGTCACTTTCTCCGTTTACAAAGTCGACCCCTTTGTAGTATTTTAGCTGTGCAGGCCTCCAGTGCACGGGTATGCGCGCGCGCGCACACACCCATACACACACACACACACACACACACACACACACACACACACACGCTTGTTCCCAGTGAGAAATGGTCCCAACCTCAGGTGGAAGGGGTAATTGCGGAGGGGTGAGGTCTTGAGATGATGGTAACTATGCACTTGTTTAAGTTAAACTGCCAAAGCTTCTCCTCTCAGTAAAAATGTTTGATCTATGGCACTGTCAATTTCAAGTGTTTAAAGAGAAGCAAAAGCATAGATTTTGAGCTGCTTTGCCTAGCGCCCATTCATCATGCGTCAGGGGTTTTAAAGTTTCATGGTTGCTGTGGTTTAACATCTCAACTCTCTGACACGAGAATCTGGATCAAGGAAATAACTCTGCATTCCGAGTTATGGCTAAAGGAAAAGGAACATGGCAAAGTTAAAATGCAGAAAATATTCACGTCAGAGAGTGTAAAGTGAAGGCGGTCCATTTTGAGGGGCCAGTGTGGGTTGATAATTACAAATAGAATTGAAAACCATTTTTAACTGGGATGACTAAGCAGTGCTACTGTTGGGGGGGCATCAAAAAGAGACTAAGCAAACCCCACAAATACATCATCTTGGTTCCAATAAATCATGGTTTCATCAAAAACCACCAAAAAAATGTCATTTCCCTAGTTTCTTGGACGTAATGTTTTACATAGCCCCCTAATTCCATGGAAATGGACTCTGCAGTTAAGTGCTCGGAAAAGCTGCTCTACTTGGGAGCATCACTTTTGCTAGGCAGGACTTTTCCATCTGTACAGCAGTGGGTAATGGGAGTGCCTAACAGGCCATAAATGCTTATGTGCTTTGTTTCACAGGCATTTTCAGTAAAGGTCAGAATAAATTCATCTTCCGTTAATGCAGTATTTATGTTTGTGCACCGTTTGGAATAAAATCACCATTAAAAATCCTTATGAAAGAACAGATAGGAAAATGGGAGCTGTGTCTTTGGATTGGCTTTTCATGGATGGAGAAATATCAAGTAGAGATGTAAGGTAAGTAGTCATCTCCTTAGCGCAAATCACAACCAGGCAAAGATGCCTTTTTTACTACTACATAAGATAAATTAAACAGTCTTTTTAAAGTTTTAATTGAAATATTCTTGAAAAGAATTCTAAACAGAACTCCATGCTGGGCAAATAGTATGCTTGCCCACTTCACAGGGTTTGGCCAAAAACTTTCAAGAGTAATAAAGGATACTAGGTCTCCTAGTGTGTGTTCTGGCTGAGGCTGTCACCATTAGTGGTACATTACTGACACATTATTGGAGATATAGAAAGATCAACATTGAAAGGAACAGGACATTCCCATGTCTCTGAATGCCATTCACTTGTACAGCGATCACCCTCAGTCCAACCATCTTCAAATATCTCATTTGCCTCATTTTGATGATGCATCTGTTAAACTTGGGGGATATAGACATTGTTTATTTAGCCTCAAGAAATCAGGAAGTGTCACAGACATACTGAAACGTAAGGTCTCTTCCAATCATTTGGGTAAGTGGGGATCACAAAAGAATATTCAACCAAAGATGCTTCAAGTTAAGAAGCAAAACACAGTACTGGTTCCCCTGCCCCCTACCCCCCACTGTGTGTGTGTGTGTGTGTGTGTGTGTGTGTGTGTGTGTGTGTGTGTGTGAATTGGACCCAGGGCCTTGCCTTGCTATGCAAATATTCTGCCACTGAACCACAATCCCTGTCCTTGTGAGGTTTTTTTTTTTTTTTTTTTAAGTCATCAGAGGATTTTTTTTTGCTAATAAATAAGCCTCTAATTTGGGGGTTATGTTTATTATGAACATAATAATCTTCATGGCTAAAGCTTTTACAAAATACATATGCTGTCAATTGCTAAGTATTTTTGTCACCAATAGTTAATTGTCTTAGTCACTGTCCCAGTGCTGACAAGAGACATCATGCTGAAGGCAACTCTTGTAAAAGGAAGTAATGTTGGGCTTGCTCCAGTTTCAGGGTTAGTCCATTATCATTATGGTGGCACACAACTAAGGGTTACATCCTCACACACAGCCCAAAAGAGAGAAACGGGTTCAGCATGGGCTTTTGATACCTCAGATCCCACTTCCAGTGACACGCCCACAGCAAGCCACAGTCCTAATCCTCCTGAAACAGTGGCACTCCATAGAGACTAAGTATTCAGCTACATGAAGCACCTACCTAACCTGAATATTCCATAGCAAAAATGTTTATGAAAATCAGTACTGGGGCAGGAGGCACTAAAACTCCCACTTAAATTCCCTCTGGTCAAAACCATGTTTTCGTGGTTTCCTTTCTTCCAAGGGAAGAATTGTCACTGTCATCCTACAGTTCAGGACCAATTGGTAAATTTTAAGGCTGGAAAAACAATGATTTCCCAAGTATTGGATTTGATCACATTTATAGACAAGAAAGGGGGTGTCAGGGACCTGCATGACCTTTGGAGAAGGTCACCTTTCCTGGCCAGTTGCAGAGCATGGTCCAGCACAGCACAGCTAGCTCCCTGGAGAAAGTCAAGTGGCCTGTGGTTTGCAGAGGTGTTCTCAGGAGGCTACCCAAAGCAGAGCTGCAGCAATGGCTCCATAGCAATCCTTACCTCGGTCCCCTCCACTGAGCATTTTTGGTTGCAGTAGTCACTTACCTGCTGCCTTTTATATCATTTTTCTAATTTTCATCCAGCTCTGCTCCCAGACAAGCTTGCACCTGATGTACTGAGGATGCAGAGATAGTAAATGCCCCTGGCCTGGCTTACCCACGGGAGACCTTTTAGCATTTTTATTTTAATGGATCGTTGTATTCCCGTGTGTTTTCTCTTACGACACCTGCCTCTTGCCTCTTTTTCCTGCTACTGACAGCCCCCTCCTACTATAGACTCACTGAGCCATGGGTCCAGCAAGATTTGTCTCAGAACACCCTTGTGTACATTAACCATGGTTCTGTGCTTTAGGAACAACTTGCCTCTGCCAGTTTCCTGCATGTTATTTGGACCTATTCATCCCATCTCCTTCCATCTTATAAATTATATTCACACTCTCTCCTTCCTTCCTTCCTCTCCCCTCCCCTCCCTTCTCCTCTCCCCACTTCCCTTGCCCCCTCCTCTTCTGTCTTCCCTTTCCTTTCTCCTAGTCTTTTTCTTTTCCTTATTCTTTCTCTCTTTGTTTGGAAGTAGGGTCTTGCCATTAGCTCAGGCTAGCCTAAAACTTGCCATCTTCCCACTTTTACCATTGTAGTACTGAGTGCAGGTATGTCCACTGTAACTGACTTATTTATTGTTTTACCCAATAAACATTAAGCAATATACTAATTAGTATTCTGGGGTGACAAAGATGACTATATCAGGTCCTGTGCTTTCAGTAGAGAAGGCATCATGTAACAGGCATCTGACTGCCGGGTGTCTTAAATCCAATGACTGAGGTATAAAAGTAGAGCCAGAATGCCATAGTGTAGCCATTGCTCCTATTTGAAATCCTTTCTTTTATCATGTCTGTTTTGGATTCTCATCACATACTTACTGATGGTAAATTCATTAAGAGCATCAGTTGCTCTTCCAGAAGACCTGGGTACAATTCCTAGCACACACATGGCTGCTCACAACCATTTCTAACTCCAATCGGGGCACATAGTGCCCTCTTCTGGACTCTTTGGGCAATGCATGCACATGGGATACAAATGTACTTGGAGGCAAAACACCTCCAAACACAGAGAATTTTAAAATTAAAAATTATTTTTAAAGAATAAAGAACTAGATCCTGTTGTTCCTCAGAAGTCCTTGGAAGAAAGACACCAATTGATAGGTGGGTGTGGCTGAAGTTTCCTAACTGCCTTTTTCAGTCATAGAATTCAAAAGTGGTCCTCCTGTAAGTGAAGGGGCAGCTTTCTTGTGTTTTTCATTTTCCATAAGTTGCTGTGGACTTTATTAGTCAGGTGATCTAATCATCCTGGCACATGATAGTGGGAAAGCCCCAGAACTATGTATAGGACTGCATGAGAGCACCCAGAGTAGTAGATATGAGATTATTCATGACGGCCTTCCCCAAATGCAGCAGATTATAGACTAAGGCCTAAAGAATAATAAGCAACGTGAATCTAGTTACTGTTTATTTAAAAATTTTAGTTCCTTTTGTTTTGGCATCCTTGGGTTGGCACAAATAATTTTTAGCATTTCTCACTTTCTGCTGTCTTGTTACTATCACCTTGACCATGCCCCCCTCGTGTCCAACATAATGCGGCTATCCAGCATTATGTCACTCAATCAGTTGTCATTAGAAGATTTTGTTTTTTAAAAGTAAAGGCCATGTCTGTTGATACTACCCACCAATCATTACTGGTAACAACAGGGTCTATGGCCGTGGCACCCTGAATACGCCTGATATAGAAGCCAAGCAGGGTCAAGGATGGTTAGTACTTTGATGGGAGTCAGTAATGGAGATTGACCTCATAAAGAACATTACAGGACTCTCTCATGGTTCAGCCTAAATTAGCATCATAATCATATAAACATAATTACACATATTAATAAGGTATAACTCAGCTATGAATAGACACAGAATGAAAAAGATATTATACTAAGCTCATACTGTTAAAATTGTTGACACAGGAACCGTATTAAAGCATCAAGAAATCAAATATTGTTTATTCAGGACTGGAGCAGTCATATGACAGATAGGCGACATAGATCTCCATACAAAATTCTAAGTAAGGGGACCCAAGGACACCATTATATGTGTAGACATATTAGTCAGACTGCAGGAAGAATACGGAATGGGTCAGGCTGACCACTGTCCATCCACCTGCCTAAGCGGGATGAGTCTTCGGCTGACAGGGAGGAAAAATAAACCTAAATGTCCTAGGGCACTTTCAGTAACATATGGGAGAGCCTCAGCTCTTCACTGAAAGTCTTCTAAAGTGGTTTGAAAGGAAGAAACAAAGTATCAAACAGAACGGGCAGTGGGAAAGAACAGCAGAGGAGGAGGAAGGCAGGATGTGCAAGCCCAAGGAGCAACCCCCCAGTTAAGGCTCAAACCCACACTCAACAAAAGCAAGGAAGAAGGCATTGCTTAATGCATCAGTCCAGGGGAAGTTCAGAGTCATCCCTTAAGGAGGGAGCATGGGGAGCACCAGAGAAAAACCCAGTGAGGATCTTTTATAAATAAATTTGTCTGCTAATATTTTATAAATAAATTAGTCTGCTGGCTAGTTTTCTCAGTTCGACATGAGCTAGAGTCATCTGGGAAGAGGGATCCTCGGCTGAGGAAATGTCTCTGCCAGGTTAACTGGTAGGCAAGTCCATGGGGCATTTTCTTGAATGAGATTGGTGTGGGAAGGCCCAGTCCACTGTGGCTGGTGCCACCGCCGAGCAGTATTCCTGCTGGACTAAGAAAGACACCCTGGGAGCAAGCCCTTAAACAATTCTCCAGCTTCTACTTCAGTTCCTGCCTCCAGGTTCCTGTCCTATTTGAATTCCTGTCTTAGCTTCCCTGGGTGACACCTTGTGATCTTTCCAAAGTTCTTTGGTTATGGTGTTTATCACAGCAATAGAGGGCAAAATAAAACAGTTAAGTTCCCTCTATCCCTTGCTTGCCAGAAGTGCATTAAAGAAGTTTCCTGGGGGAGATGTTGGACAAGAACAGATTGGGTGAGCCTGGTTAAGGAAGGCATGAGACTAAACGGTAAAAACAGGGGGGATGAAGTGAAAACTCACAGTAAATGGTGAGTTTCCAGCCCTCTTCCCTTATTTGCTCTCAGCAATGGGAGGATTCTTCACTCATAAAGCTCGCCAGACAGAACGACCTTGGAGGGCCCCAAACAGCAATGGCTGGCTTCTGTTCAGTAAAGCCTGATAATCACAATGTCCCACCTTCCACACACAGCTTCCATCGTCCATTGCTGTGTCCCCTCGTGGGAGCTGGGGGCTGGGGGCTGAGGACTGAACTTAGGGTCTTCTGCATGTTGTGTAACCATCAAACTGTCTTCAGGCAGTTTTTTTGTTTGTTTGTTTTTTGTTTTGGTTTTGCTTTGTTTTACTTTTTGTTTTGAGACAGGGTCTCAGTAAGTTTCCAGGCTGACCTTGAATTCACTCTTAGTACAAACATCCTCTAAATTCATGACCCTCCCTGCCTCAGCCCCCAGAGTACCTGTGATTACAGTCCTGTTTCACTAGGTCTGGCTCCTTCTTTGCTTTCAAACAATTAGGTAACCATTGTCTATCAGACATTTGAGCGAAGTGGTAATGGGAAACACAGGGACCGAAAGGAATAAAAAAAGGAATCCAGAACAGGCCAGAGAACAAGAAACCTCAAACAAACCAACTGTGATTGGCAGGAGACTTGAGACGGGTGGGAGCCATGGACAAAACGGAAGGGCGCGAAAGAGAACACCCTTGCCGTACGGAAACAACCGGGGACCTGAAGTGAAGTAGGAAAAGAGCCGACAGCACAGCTGAGATGACGCTGAGGGACTCTGGAAGGCAGCGGTCCTTAACCCGTGGGTCACGCCCCGTTAGGGGCCACACGTCAGATATTCACAGTATGATTCATAACAGTAGCGAAATTACAGCTATGGAGACGCAACAAAAATAATTGCGTGGCTGGGGGAATCACCACAACTGTATTAAAGTGTCACAGCACTGGGAAGGTTGAGAAGCAGTGCTCCAGGGAAATAGATTTCTCAAAAGGAGAAAGCAAGAAGGACCACTAAGGGGGATCCTAGTAGAGAGCAAAGACCATGGGGAGAGGAAAAGGATGGGGTAAAAAGTGAGAAAATGCCCCAGAGCGCAAGGGCGCATGCTGCAGGTGCAAACTGGAACGTTAAAGTTCAAGGAGCAGTTGAGCGTGTCAGCAGCTGGAAAAATCGCTGGACAGCAGTCCTGGCGAGGTCTGGCCTAGGACACTGCCAGTTGCCTTTACCGGTCCTGAACAGCAATTTCATATTCTATGCCGTTACAGGAGTCACACTGATAAAAATGCAATTTTAATTAAAATATGAAAAACTAAATCTGCTCGTGGGAAAGTTAGACTCAGGATTAGCGGTGGGAAGCAAACACTTGAGACTTGCCTGAAAGTATACCCTGGCCTAAGTCTAGAGCTCATCTCTGTCATCACTCACATCTGTACTTCATGCCATGCTCTGTACTTTGTCGGATCTGGTGCTCTTTCCACACAACATGATTTGGCATAGAATTATTTTTCCGTTTTGGCTTTGTTTCTGCTGTTATTGTTTTGTTTTTTTGAGACAGTGTTTCTTGGAACTCACTATGTAGACCAGGCTGGCTTTGAACTTACAGAGATCCACCTGCCCTCACCTCCTGAGTGCTGGGATTGGGCATGTGGCACCACTACCGTTGGGAAAGAGTATAATTCTTAAGACCTGAGTTGGAGTCCATCTTGTCTCTGGGTAACTCAAGGCATGTAGCTACCTGATCTCTCAGGAACACAATGTCCTTTGTGTGAAGTCACAGAAACCAAGATCAGAAGCCACGATTTGGGAGCACAGAAACTAAATCTGGCCCACAGACTTGTTTTATTAGGCTTACATAGTGTTGATACAGTTAAATCTGTAGAATATGTCTATGTTTTTCAAGCTAAGAAAATCGGGCAACTCACATTGCTTCATTCAATTTCCGTTCCTTCTCTAGGAAAGCTCAATGGCACCAACAGGGTATGATTGTCAGGGGGCTCTGGTCCTTCGGCTCGCCTCCCGTCTGATATACAAACTAGGTTTAAGGAGACTGTCTAAATGATTGTGTAGGTCTCTTATGAGTACAACACTCTGTTACTTATTCATTTGATGAAGTTTTGGTATGCTGTATACTAGACAAAGCAGACGTAAAGACAAGTAAGGTAGAGTCTTTACCCTCAGGGAGTTCACACACCATGAAGAATGCTTGAGAATATTTGCAGAGTTTTTGAGAGGAGATCAGTGCCAGGCATGGTGGAGTACCAGAGGATGGAGATTTCACAGAAGAGATATCAGGAGTTTTCATAGAAGCAGCTAATTTCTGGGCTGTAGCAGGCAGAAGGCAAACAAAGGATAGCCCAGGGCCTTTGCTTGGGCTAGCCCACCATTCCTAGTTGTGTATTTATTCCACATGAAAATCCTGCTGACACTGAATCCTAACGAAGTAAGCTGAATAGCATGCTAACATCAAGTGTCAAAGGCTACCTGGAACAAACAGATTTGTTGATAAAGTGCAATTAAAAAAAAAAACCCCACAGCATCTCAGCCAGGGACTGGAGATGACTTCATTGACAAATTAGGGTGTCCAAAATGGGACTGTGCTTTGCACTGGATGCTATTAGAAAATGGAGTCGAGTTTTGATTGGATAGCTTGACACATCCTGTTTAGAAAAGAATAAATCAGGCATTTCCTGGCCAAGCAGGGGGGATGTTGGGACACATTTGTCCTTGAATAATGTTCTTGTAGACATGATTGTGTAGAGAACTCTGTTGAGCCACTGTTCTAGAATGTCCTCATGTTGCCTGTGTCTTCTGTAAAGGGCTCCTATTCAGCAGAACATCAAGGTTTAGCTTTAAGTGGCTGTCCTGCTCCTGAGGGAAGGACACCTGTTCTCAGCTCTTACTATACCTGAAAGTTTTGAGCCTGCTATGGATTCCTCTGGCTGCCTTTGAATTTGAATGCAGTTTCTGTTTTGTTTTGTTTTGTTTTAAAAATCAGGACTTGTTTGTCCAGGGCTGGAGGACTGTGCATAAGCAGCCTTGGTCTGTCCTGGACCTGACCTGCGAACATGCGGCTAGAGCAGTGCGACCTTTCCTGTTGTTTCTGTGGGGACACACAGTTCCCTTCTGCACAGACACAGAGTTCTTCCCATTAGTCCCCTAAAAGCATTTCCATTAAGAAGCATTCGCATGTCATACTGCTTTATGACATCAAGGCCCTTAGGCCTGGAAATGACCAACTAGTCTTCCTGCTTCTAATTTCTCCTGAGTCCAGTGCATCCTCTCTTTCACCAAAATTGTCGTAAATCTGATTTATTTGTGTAGCCTCCATTAGTTCCCACCTGCTTCCATTTGGAAACAGAGGGACCGACTTATCATACCATCCAGGGTCCTCAACAACCCAGCCCCAGCCTGATTCTGTGGTTCATCTAACCCTAAACTTCTCTCTGTCCTGCACACTTAGGATCTTCCCAAGCTCGGGGCTGGAAGCATCATCTTCTTCTGTGTTGCCCAGCTTAGAATGCATCATTGGAAACGATGCCAATAACTCCCTCTCAGAGCTAGTCCTTCCTTCCTCCCTCCCTCCCTTCCTCTCATCCTTCCTTACTTCCCCCTCCCTCCCTCCTGTCTGTCTGTCCTTCCTCTCTCTCTCCCTTCCTTCCTCCCTCTCCCCCTCCCAAGACAGAGTTTTTCTGTGTAGACCTGGCCATCGTGGACCTCCCTCTGTAGACCAGGCTGGCCTTGAACTCAGAGGTCCACCTGCTTTTGCCTCCTGAGTGCTGGGATAAAAGGTGTGTGCCACGACCACCCATGTAGCTCACTTAGTTTTGAATATGTATAAGACTATGAATGCCTTCTTCGACTGTGACTGATCTGCTTTGTTTTGTTTGGAGTGGAAGATATTGTATCCTGGCATTTCTAGATGGAACGATGCAACAAACATATAACAGAAATCGTGTGGTGGCTTAGATGAGCAGTGTTCCTCCACAAGCTGATGTATTCAGATCCTTGGTCCCCGGCTGGTTGTGGGATCTTTGGAAGAGAGTTGGTTGTTGGGGAGCAAGCCTTGAGTTACATACCACAATCCCATTACCCATCCTTCCTTTGCTTCCTGTTTCACTGAGATATGGACAAGTGATGAGTCCCAGTGGCTGTCTCCCGTTGCCATGGATGTGCTTGCCATGATGCCTTTGAGGCACGATGGACTGTATCCTCTCAACCCACAGGCCAAAGTAAGTCCTTTCTCCCTCTCCCTGCTCAGTCAGGTGCCTGGTCATGGGGACAAGAAAGGCAGATAGATAGTACACAGCCTGCTAGAGAGAGTCTACCTCATCCCGGCAGCTCTGCCTAGAGGAAGGACATCACTTCCTAGGCAGTCTCACAAATTTTCACAGTTTCATTAGAAAGTTCTTCCTTCTATCAGACTTCCATTCAATTCCTTTTGAGCATTTGCAGTCAGAGCGTATGTCCTTCCTGTCTTAGCTTTTATGGGCAAACGCTTGGCTGTCATTCCTCTGGAGACACTCTGTTCCATGTATGCTCTTCTCAGAACATGAAACCAGAATAGGACACCATTCTCGATGTGGGTTGAGTAGTTCAGAGTAAAGGAGAGCCATCAGCTCCCTCCTCGTAGCCTAAACTCCTATTAGATCATTTGGCCCCCTTGCCATTGAGTTTATAGTCAGTTCAGACGCTGAGTCTTTGGGGGATTTTTTATCTGTTTTGTAAATGCTGCAGTTAATTCTTGCTTCTCTCATTTGAACCTGCACAATTGATTTTTTTGGACCCCTGGGTAGAAGCTCGCATTCATCCCAGTTACATTTCATCTTGTTGTGTTTAGCTCGTTATCTTGCCCTTGCCAAGGACTTGTTGCACCCAGCTCTCTCCCCGGTTAGCAATATCTGCAGTTTTGATAATCATGTCTTCTGCATCATCTTTCAAATTTATATAAATGCTAAACAGGATCGGGTTAAGGTCAGAGTCCTCATTCCCAACCTCCCTAGCTAATTTCCTTTCTCTTCTTCTCTTAGGTTTTCCTTCTTGGCTGGGTCCAAAAAGTTGCAAGTTTTCTCTTTAGGCCCTGATACGACCAAATGCCTTCCATGGTGGTAGGTAGGCATCCAGGTCAGTTCAGTTGGTTAAAAAAGACACCAAATGGTCCTGGTATTGTACCCCCCCACACTTTTCCCCCTTTGTCAGCTCTATAGGGTACAATCAGAGACAGGCACACCCTAATTTTAGATTTATTAAATCTATGTTTATTTGGTGCTTTGTGTTTGCACGTCTTTGTCTTGAAGTCTGTTTCCTCTTCCAGGTACTCACGTTCGATCTTTTTACCTCTGTTCTAGAACTTTCTTTGAAGAGACAATGCCTTCTTTATTTCCCTAAAGATATTTAAACATTTCTCGTTTCCAAGAGCACGGATCATATTGGAATCTGTGGCAGATCACACATATATAGTCTGCATGGAGTTTTAATTTTGTTTTTACAAAGAAACATTTTTAGCTTGAAGCTGTATACATCTAAGCAGCCTCAGGGGGAGCCTTTCAGGGCCAACTGAAAGCATTGATAACATAAACTTTGGGGTCCTCTGACTCTACCTAGGATTTCTTTCCCATTTTCCTTTATCTTCCCATCCCTACCTGCTAAAATTCAGAGCTTTGAAGAGACTCCTGTACTCTTGAGTGGCAAGGCTGGTCTGGGCCAGGGATCAGAACTCAGGCTTGAAAACTGTAGGTGAGCCCAGTCCATGATCCCAATCACCTTTCCTGACAGGAGATATATTTCAGTGTATTTAAAATCCGAGCCTGAAGAGCCTGTTCTAACCCAAACCCATATCAGCGCACAGAGTGGTTGGAAAGTACAGCCAGGCATGTCTAAGCCACTTTGCCCACTTCAGTGTCTTCATGAATTGGCCAATGGTATTCTCTCTCCTGTGGGCTGAAACTTAGTTTGTGGAAGTCGCTCAATACCTAACCCTAAATGAAGGGTCTATGCAGAGAGAGTTGTAAGTGTTGAAGAATTTTGGGTTCAACACAAGTGCCAAAGTACCATGTTTAAAGTTAGCTTAGACACCATCTCCCATAAAAATGTTTCCAAATTGTCTCCCAGCTGAGCTGAGGTCAGGACATCCCAGGGCCATGTCTCCCCCTGCCCTTATCACAGCCTTTTGAGATGACGTGTTGACATACTGATATGACCATGCTCTGCCCTGATTTCTGCAGACCACTTCTTTCATTAGTGCCTGACATTGTGCTTGGTGTGGAGCAGGACTTTGACAAAATTGACTAACCTCAGTGGGGCCACATCTCAAGGTTCTTAAGCTCATAACAGCCTCTGCATTTTGTTCAACTCCCCTTCTCAATTTTAAAAGGCCATATGAAATTTCATACACTACTTCAAATTCACTTTGCTCATCATATTAGTCTTGTTAGAGGGGTCTATTATTGCAGATCCCGTTAGAAGATGCTTCTTTGTAGTAGAGTTTCCCATGAGTGGGTTGCTGAAGCCCCAGAAGGAGTGGACACTATAATTTCCTTGGGTCCCAAAACCTTATGTGGGAAGAAAAGCCTTATTCACTGTCTCCTCAATTATAGTTTAAGAACCAGAAGCTCAAGTTCAGATGTTTTGCCAAAGACTTTCACTAAGCGCAGAGCCAGGGCAGAAACCTACTCACATACATGAGCTTCATGCTGGTCCACAAACTCCTTACTCACCATGAAGTCTGTTCACCTGACTTCTAGCCTTTCTGTCCTGTTCGGGCTGTTGACTGCTTAAGCCAGTAGCTTAGTGTCCAGGGACTACAGGCTAGGCAGGACTTCCAGCTACTACAGGCTAGGCAGGACTTCCAGCGAGGGGCAACTGATGTTCTTCCTACAAGGACACAGAGCCCAAAGGACAAATAAGGACTTTGTGGTTGGCCTCAGCTACCCTGGAAGCCGCTCCTACAGCATTTGTGGCTCTTGTAGCTTCTAAGGTCAGCTGTGAGAAGTGCTGTTATTCTCGAAGCAGAGATGAGGAGTGGGTTCATTTGTGGTGATGTAGTCCTTTGTCCAGAGTAGTAAAAGGCTTGATTATTGTGGTAACAATGGAGGTTATAGATGGAAGGACCTCTGAACACCTGTGGAGTAGAGGTAGAGCTTTCCATGAGGCAGTGATAGCCTCAGCCACAGCCACAGCCACAGTCACAACCTTAGTCACAGTCACAGCCACAGCCTCAGCCACAGTCACAGCCACAGTCACAGCCACAGCCACATCCATAGTCACAGCCACAGTCACAGCCACAGTCACAACCTTAGTCACAGTCACAGCCACAGCCTCAGCCACAGCCTCAGCCACAGTCACAGTCACAGCCACAGCTGCAGTCACAGCCACAGTCACAGCCACAGCCACAGCCACAGTCACAACCTTAGTCACAGTCACAGCCACAGCCTCAGCCACAGTCACAGCCACAGCCTCAGCCACAACCACAGCCACAGCCTCAGCCACAACCACAGCCACAGTCACAGCCACAGCTGCAGTCACAGCCACAGCCACAGCCGCAGTCACAGCCACAGCCACAGTCACAGCCACAGCCTCAGCCACAACCACAGCCACAGTCACAGCCACAGCTACAGTCACAGCCACAGTCACAGTCACAGCCACAGCCTCAGCCACAGTCACAGCCACAGCCACAACCTTAGTCACAGTCACAGCCACAGCCACAACCTTAGTCACAGTCACAGCCACAGCCACAGTCACAGCCACAGTCACAGCCACAGCCACAGTCACAGCCACAGCCTCAGCCACAGCCACAGCCTCAGCCACAGTCACAGCCACAGCCTCAGCCACAGTCACAGCCACAGCCACAGCCGCAGTCACAGTCACAGCCGCAGTCACAGTCACAGCCGCAGTCACAACCTTAGTCACAGTCACAGTCACAGCCACAGTCACAGTCACAGCCACAGCCACAGTCACAGCCACAGCCTCAGCCACAACCACAGCCACAGCCGCAGTCACAGTCACAGTCACAGCCACAGCCTCAGCCACAACCACAGCCACAGCCGCAGTCACAGTCACAGCCTCAGCCACAACCACAGCCACAGCCGCAGTCACAGTCACAGCCACAGTCACAGCCACAGCTGCAGTCACAGTCACAACCACAGCCACAGTCACAGCCACAGCTGCAGTCACAGCCACAGCCTCAGCCACAGCCACAGTCACAGTCACAGCCACAGCCGCAGTCACAGCCACAGCCACACGGGCCCCGCCTGGGCTCTACAGTGCCTTGTTATACACTAAAAGGTGGTATAGGTAGGGTCCCCTCCCTGAGGAGCTGAGGAGCCATATGACAATTATGCACTACTCACAAACCTCTAAAGAAGCAAGCTCAGCCTCTTGTTTGCAGGGCACATGGGTCTGGGATGGGCCGGGAGCCTCTGGCTTTCCCAGGGGTCTCTTTCCTCTCTCATCCAAGCACATTCTCTGGGCTTTGCTTTGCCTT